>NW_024582591.1:383916-454676 GCF_018398535.1 Haplochromis burtoni | reverse complement strand
GAGGTGGAAATAATAGGAGGATAAACAAGGGATAATTGGGCGGATTGAGACCAAGAGAAGCATTTGATCAGGCTGATTTGTGTCTGCAAAGAGAGAGATGATGTGAAGAGCAGAGAGGTTAAAGGTCACACACTCTAGTATGTATGCACACGTATGACACGCACATGCTTTACATGCATGAGTGGTGCTCTATAGACCCAGACCTGACATAAGCTTACAGATACATACATGCATACATGCACGAAGACATACTGTGACATGCATGAAAGATCAGGCTGCAAAAGCAATCTTTTAAAAGGTTCATAGTCCCACAGAAGGTTCATACTATGAAACAAAATTTGAGTCAATATCAGTCTGACTTTGGGAGTTCTGATTTAAATGTTTTTTACTCTGTCAGGCTGTGCGACCGTGGATGTCACTCAGACATCTCTGACAGTCGCTGCAGTCTAGATACACTTTTAGTCAGTTTTACACAGTGATACATCAGCATCACCCACAGGACACAGACATGAACAGCAAAGATTCACAGCATTACTGGTGAAATCCTTACCTGCTGTTGCTGCCAAAAATCGTAAACTCTGATGGATTTCAACTTGCTTTGTTTTTAACAAAAACACTGAAGTATTAAATTCAAGTGACTTTCTCTTTTTGGTCTTTCCTTGTGTTTACATTTAGGTAATTTTATCAACCACACACTTGCTGATTTATTTTTAATAAAAATGTAAAATAATACTATCCATTTTGTTTTTCTAAAATAAACTTTAGATTTGCAGATACTTTTGATAAGTGTTTATGTATGGACATAACATTTTGATGTCACCCTTCTGCGTTAGGGGCACTTGGAATGATTTACGGGCATTTATAATTCCCATCTGCTGCAGATCCTCCTGGTTTATTTATTTTTTCGTCATTGTCTTGTACGTCAGCAACTTGACATTAAATTTGGGACTTACCAGAATTTTTTCATCTGGCTCTTCTTTACAGATTTGTTGATAAAGTACAGCAAAGAAAAGTGTAAGATGCTCTGTATGATTCTATGATGAAGCTAAATAAAAGTTCAAAAAAAGAGCAAACCGTGGATTTATGTCGCCATCAAGTGGCAGGACTGTGACTTTGTGCACTCACAGAGAAAACGGGACAGAGCCTCTTTTTCTTTTTCGGTGGGCCGAGGTACCCGACTGTAGGATCTGACTATAGTCAGCTGCGACATAAGATACCATCTGGTCGCCTCTCCAAGGGGAAGTGTCAGGAAGATTACACGGAGTAGACCCAGGACTCAGATACCTGGCAGAAAATGGATGTGTGGATGCAAAAGTACTTGTTATGATAAATTAATGTAAGGTCACATATCTACTCAAAGTATGTCCACGATCATGCCCAGCTAAAAAGTCCCTGCTCACTTTGAATGCTCACTTATATGTAGCTACCTGGACTGACACGTAGTGACATTAAGCACCACATTTAGAAATGACGTATAATACTCCCAGAGAGTGCATGTGAACATAGTGGATATGCAACCATTTTTTATGGAACAGAATCTGGACCTTTTAAAAATCGCATATATGCACATATAACAAGCAGAGTGATATAGATTAAAAACAAGAGGAAAAACAGTGTAAAAGGAACAGCTTAAATTCGTGTCTTCAGTAAATAATTTTCGGAGAGAGGAGTGCAAACATGATTGGTAATTTTTAGGTTAGGTTAGATTAGATTACTTCCAAATTTTGGATGAATAAACACAATTTAACGCATGGCTCGTCAGAACAATAGAAGCTCTGTGGTATATTTGGTGTCAGTGACTAGGACTAAAATTCCGATTGCAGCCGAGGCAATAAAATCTTACTCTACAGGCTAATTATTTTACATTGCATCATCTTATACTCCAAACATGTGAAATACTGTGTCAGCTGTTGTGGAAACGTTGTTCAATCTCCAATTGATCGATGGTGACAGCAGCACGTAGCGTCTGCTCATTGGACGTTACTGTGATTGACTGAGGAGACGAGATGAGAGGGCGGCTGGGCGATACCATTCATCCGGCCCAACACCGAAAAATAGCCTATGAAAAGATTAATGAGCTCTAGAAGCCATCAGGACTGCGGTTTCAAAGAGGATTATGGGCGTGTAGCTGAATTCGATGGTAAGATTACGAATCTGGGTAATTTAGAGCTGGATTAGCCTCCTAATCAGACGCGGTGTCCCCTCGCATCCCTGCGAATAAACAGGATGAGGAGACGGTTTTGTGACGCTGCAAGGAAACCTGCGAAGATGCAGAAATTCAAACAGTGATGGACATCCAGTTTTCTTCCAGATCGGTTTAACCGTTTTTGTTTTTTGTATTTATTGTTTTACCAGCGTTCCCTTTTTTGTTGGTCATGATTTTCCTGCGGAGGCTTGTGCAGCTTTCGGTGCTGCTGATCCACGCTGGATGGTGGGGGGTCGCGCCGAGCCCCACCGATGAGGGAGCACTCCGGACTGGCCACGGAGAGCACGGAGAGCCTGGACACCAAGAGCCTCACAAGGACTCCTACAGCACCTTTGCCTCCGAGTTTCTGGAGTCCAGATATCTGTCCGATGATGGTGAGGATGTCACTCAGTCCACTAAAGATGAGCAGCTAGTGGTTTTGTTTGCATGCTTTTTTTTCCACACACAAGCACACAGGGCCTAGCATGGGCAGGACAAAGGTTAATATGTGCCAGTGTTGTCTTGCATCCAACCTGTCACCTCAATATGAGGCCTTTCAGCACCCAGGCCAGCTCCCCGATGGTAGCTGCCCACCCCTTCTTTCTCCTCACCCACACACAGAGTGCAGATGACCTCTCCTCAGTTGGCCTTCATCACTGAATACATGTATCAGCTGTTTAGTGTGTAATCAACAAAATTCACGTTATTTATTTACTTATTTGCTGTGTTTCGCAGGTTACCCATTCCCCACAGCACCCCCAGTTGACCCCTTTGCCAAGATCAAAGTCAGCGACTGTGGAGTAACAAAGGGCTGCATAAGGTTAGAGATCCACCTCTGTTTTTCTCTAAAAAGAGCTCGAGTGTTACTGTAATCCCTGGGGGTCCTTCATCCCAGATGCTCCTGACGTCAGAGAGCCAGAGCTAAACATGGGAATGCTCAGCAAGCTAATCTTTCTTCTTTGTAACCTGGATTCAGTTTCTTTTAAAAAGTGTCCTCATTTGTTTAGATGAGCTCTGTCTGCCCAGCTGAGATCCTATCTCTAGTGAATGACCGTGAGCATTTGCATATATTTATCTGCACTCAGGTACGGGAAGCCGGGGTGCGATGCAGAGACGTGTGACTACTTTCTGAGTTATCGTCGCATCGGGACAGATGTGGAGTTTGAGCTGAGCGCAGATACGGATGGCTGGGTGGCTGTAGGTTTCTCATCTGATAAGAAAATGGTGAGCAGCTCTGCAACATCTCTGACTGCTAAAAGTTACACAGGTCTTGTGTCTTATTTGGGACAGCAAACCATGTGTTTGTATCTTTTGGGCTGCATATAATTATGATTTATTTGTTTTATCGCTTCAGGGTACAGAAAAATTAGCAGTCCCACGTCAAACTCATGGATAAGAATTTTTTTGACTGTAAGAGATTGAACCAATTAAATATGAAATTCAGTGACTCAGCAGGTCTCCACAATAAACTCTCTGTTTCAATGTTTCAAAACTTAAAAAAACATATATTAATTTATTAGCCAGTTTGTTTAATAAAAACATTGTTTGGGTTAAAGTAAACCCTTTCACAATTTAATCCAATGAGGCGAAGCTTGTGCTGTTTTTTCCCCCAGGTCAAAACATTGACATCACAACAGTGTGACTGATACGTTGCAACCACAGTCCTGGAGCAACATTTATGTAACTTTTTGCGAAGACTAAAAGCATGATATTGCATCACATGCAATATCATGCTGCATGCATGCATCACAGTTGCTGCAGATTTCTCAGATGAACATCTGTGATGGAAATCTCTAATTCACCATGTCCCAAAGGATCTCCATTAGATTGAGATCTGGTGACTATGGAGGCCCTTTAAGTACAGTGAACTCGTTGTCATTTTCAAGAACCCAGTTTGACACAATTTGAGCTTTAAGACATGTTGTGTTATCTTGCTGGAGGCAGCCATCAGAGGATAGGTACAGTGTGCCAATAAAGGGATTAATATTTTCAGCAACAATCTCAAGAATGGCTGCTCACTGGATATTTTCTTTTACAAGGAATTCTTTGGAAAACATAGAGATGTTTACATGGGAAAAATCCCAGCCGATCAGCAGTTTCTGAAATACTCAGATTAGTCTGTCTGGCACCAGCAACCAAGTTCAAAGTCACTTAAATCACTTTTCTTCCCAATTCTGATGTTCATTTTGGACTTCAGAAGGTCATCTTAATATCTTAAATGTTTAAATGCTTAAATGCACTGAGCCATGTGACTGGCTCATGGGTATTTTTTATTTTAATGAACTGGCCTGGAAGTGTATATTTTACCTTGACTGTATCATAATGGTCAGTTTTTTCAAGAACTAAATTTATGCACATTTTGGAAATAACAGTCTTTGTTTCCTTAGGGAGGAGACGATGTTATGGCCTGTGTGCACGATGATAACGGGCGCGTGCGGATACATCACTTCTACAACGTCGGCCAGTGGGCCAAGGAGATCAAGAGGAATCCGGCTCGAGACGAAGAGGGCATATTTGAGAACAACCGCGTCACCTGCCGTTTCAAGCGACCGTTATACGTCCCACGAGAGGAAACGCTTGTGGACTTACACCTCTCGTGGTACTACCTGTTTGCATGGGGACCTGCTATTCAAGGTGAGCAATGAGTCTTTAGCATCAGATTACACTGCCCATTTTTTTAGCCCTTGCCCGTGACATCTCCTTCATCTTACCTGTCCAACAGGTTCCATCACGAGGCACGATATTGACAGTCCTCCAGTCAGCGAGCACATGATCAGCATCTATAAGTACGTGGACATCTTCATGCCCTCCACAGCTTATCAGACATTTAATTCTCCCCTCTGCTTACTGCTCATAGTAGCTCTCACCTTCTACCTGCTGATGGGGACGCCATAACGAAGCACAGCACAGCACAGCACAGCAGAGAGAGGATGAAGCAGCAATAAAAAAAGTTTAAATCTGATGCCACATACAAGTGCCCTCTTTGCACAGACTGTGTTAGATATATTGAACATGAAAGACTATATATTCATAACTCACACAGCATCTTGAAGTATTAAAGCAACACTCTAGAGGTGACATGTGCTGATCTGAGTATTAGACAAGAGGGCAGAGTAGTAGTAGTAGTTTAAAATAGGCCAGTCATTTTCAGTGTTAACGATAGCTTCCAGTTATATAAAAATATGAGGACTCCATTCCAACAAATACATCTCACAAGACTTTGAAACCCTGCATGCACTGGAAAATCTGGGAATGGTTTCAGACACCCACCGTGCACTGGTGAATAATGTCAAACTTTGCCAAAACAACGGGTTTCTGAGGATGAAAGGAAAATAAAACAGCTCTCACAAATGCTTCCCGTCTCCTCACCCTGCTACGTTTCTGTGGATCTCAGCCTTAAAAAAATAAAATAAAAATGTTGTTTGCTGGTGTTAGAAATATGGACTGCAGGGTTTCAGGAACAACCCGGTGCATCTACTATGTAAAAGATTTTCGTATACTTTTTTTTTTACATCCTTGTCTGATTTCATCATCTCACTTCCTCAACCACAGTAACTGCTTTGTTTATCAGTACTGTGACACTGTGACTCACAGCAAGACTGATGAGAAGAGTTACTACTATTGCCTGTTCAAGCAATAACACGGTTAACAGAAACATTTTGCTCTTATATGAAGTAATATTTTTTTTCCCTGGGTTGCTATTGTAGCTTTTGAAGTGTATTAAAAATGGTTGAATATGTTAATATGTCTCCCACTGAAACATCTGTCGCTGCTGTGCTTATTGCTAAGAACATAGTCTATACAAAATACAGACGCTGTAGTGAATGCAGAGACTGCCTTCTCACTCTGGAAGTATAAAGCCAAAGGGCATGACTTTAATAGAATGTAACATAATTAGATTTTGAGCAGTGGCTACGTGTAGTATGATGTGCAGCCTGATAAAATGTACAAATTACTCATACATTCACACTCGTGAGAGGCTGGGCAGAAGATAAAATACACAAGAAAGCGCAGAAAATAACAAACCAACAAAAAACACACCACCTTTTACACACCACCTGCTTTTCAAGCACATGAAATGGGCAGTGGGAAAAATAAAGGGGTTGTAGAAATTTTCATAAAAAAGTAAATGAATGTACAAATGCAATGGTATTCATATAAAAACCATTGTATATTTATGCGTGGTTGTTTTGTTTTGTTTTTCTTACCAGTTAACCTAACATGCATGCCTACCATGGGAAGAAGCTGTAGGGCACAGGGAGAATATGCAGCTTTTGAACAGAAAGACCCCACACAGCCATGAGATTCAAACCCAGTGGAAGTGGAAGCTAGTGTGGTGTCAACTTGAAGTCAACTTACCGTACCATTTAAAAAACAAATGTTTAAAAAAGGATCTCGGAATTTCAGAAAACCTGATCATCATGACTCTAATTGTCTTGAAGACACTTTGTTTAACAATGTAATGTAATTATTTTTATTTATATATTTTAAATAGCTATGATGTGTATTGCTGCTTGAATTAAGTACTTTATAACACCACCTTGTAACATTAATAAAACAATAATAAAAAATAAACCGGAAGAAAAGTGGTAAGTTAAAAAAAAAAAGAAAAAGAAAACAGGAAGGAACGCGCGACATCACGGACACTTCATTGCCCATGAGGCCTTTGGGCATTCGATGTTGCTACGTCATTGTTTTCCTCCCTCACGCGGTGGAACAGTTGGACGGGCTGGCGGAGCTGAAACTGGGAACATGGCAGACGAGGAGGATTCGGCGCCGGATCCCGCCGCTGTCTCTCCCCCAGAGAGCCCTCACGCTGGGCAGCCTCACTTTGTTTCTTTCTCGGAGAGCTTCCAGCCGGCTGTCGGGATGATGAGCCAACTGCTAACCCAGCCCTCCTCCCTGAAGTTTGACAAGAACATAAAACAGGCCTTCTACAACACCGGGGCGATGATATTTGTGGCTATCTGCTGCGGGGCAGCTGTCCTGGTCTATTTCATCCTCGAGGCTTTCCTCCGCCCGCTGCTCTGGGCTGTGCTCTGCGGCACCTTCCTCCACCCCTTCAAATACTCCCTGGCTCGTCTCGGCCGTTCATGGCTCAGCGGCCTGCAAGACAGCGGGACGCCCATAGTGGTGGGGACGCTGCTGGTCCCGGTGTGGTGTCTCAACTACGGGGTGGAGGCGATGGGTAGGGTAGTTCTGGAGAAGCTCACGATACTCCTGGTTATCGGGGCGGGGGCACCGCTGGTTTACTTCCTCTACCTTTTCTGGAGTGTCATCGGTATGCAGGTGATCCTCGGGCACGTCTGTGGGGTCATCGGGAACGCGCTGGACTGTTTCCACTTTATGTGGGTGAGTGACAGTAGAGTGACAATCCTCTCTCTGACAGAATGACAAAGGGCCCCTCTGTCCGTCAGAGTGGGTGCTGTTAGGTCAGCTCTGTGTAAACTGTGGCACATATTTTAAATATTATCTGGGACAGAATGTTAAAAGTTATACTTTAAACGTCAATGATTTTATTACTCGCCTGATTGTGTGGGTCTTACTATAGTAAACTAGTAATCTTACGATAACAAACTAGTAGTCTTTTGATTGTTGGTTGGGTAAAAACAAAAATCAAATATGAAAAGCTCACATCACGTTATTTGCACAGAAAATTATCTACAGAGGGAGTAATAACAGTAATTGTGAATTTCATTCCTACTTAATCCCGTTTTGTGTGTCTGATTAAAATGAACTCAGAATTAAAATGTTGACTGTACAAATGTACAAATGTTATTATCATGTTGTCATAAATGTCATTTAGCAATAGGCAATAGTTGACAAAGAATAATTGGGGGATTAAAGTTGACTGGCTGCTGCAGTGTGTCTCTAATAAAGACTTATTCGATTAACCTAAACAGAAAATGTGTTTCTTGGAATATGTGTGCAAACTTTTATGTAAGTTGATCTAATTTCCTGCAGTTCCAGCATCTGATCGATCGGTACCTCATTCCCAAACAGCTCCAGGGGCCAGAACCCGTCCGCCTCATCCAAATTGCATTAAATGTTCTTCTTTCTCTGAATGCGGAGTTCAGCTGACAGAGGGCCTGTGTTTATAAATAGGATGGAGGACATTATATTAAATTACATCAAGGCATGTCTTTGTGAGGAGCGACACAAGCTGAGATCTTTATGAGCAGTCGATTAAACTTCTAGTGTAGTCTTAAGTGCTCACTGCTAAACAGGAGCAGAGCGTTTGTAAAACTGGATGAGTTTAGGAAGAAAAAACATCAACACAAAGTGATTATCACAAAAACTGTTCAATTATACTTTTTAAGACTCATGAAGTTTAAAGGTTCAGCATCAAATGATGATTATGATGCAATGGAAGAGAATAGAAGTCTCAGTATATTTAATTAAAATACCCTCTGTTTCATTATTGTGCATCTTTGTTTTACTTCGTCACAGGTGGGGACTGTCGTGTTTGGATACTTGCTGGCGGTTTGTTTTAAGTGGAGTCCTCAAACTGAGCGGTACCTGAGGACTCTGGCACTTCCTGTCTGGGCTGTCCTGCTCTTCTACATCGGTGAGTGTGGACAGCGCCCACAGCCAGCCATACAAGCTGCCTCTTTGGACTGCAGGAGATTTCTTCTAAATGTGGTCAATAAGTTGCTGCCTGTACAAATCCACTTGTCTTTGAAACAGAGGGCACGCAGAGTTGTGCGGTAAGATGAGGATGTTGAAAGTATTTTTAGCACACTTAACACTTGCTCTGAGCTTCAGGCGTGAAGTTTTAAAAAGTGACTGAAAGCTGGTTAAGAAGAAGTTCTGCCTTAAAAGGAGGTTTCTGGGCACATGTGAGAAAATGTTTTCTGCTTTGAAGTTTTTAAAAGTGCTTTCATAGCAACAGTCAACATTGTATGTCATATTTGTTTATGAATATGGTTCAGCTCATCAGGCAAGACTAGCAGAGTCATGCTTGACAAGGAATATACCTGTTAAGCCAGTAATGTCGTCCTGCAGTTTAACTACAACAGCTTTCTCTCAATCTAGTTAAATGTATCCATCCGTAACTCATCCATCTTCTTCCACTTATCCAATTCCTCTATCTGTTTTAGTGTCTCTGACTGGCTCATGGAGAGTCCCCATATTTGTGGTTGTGGTTGGGCTTCTCATCGTGGGCTACCAAGAGAAACCACCTGTCCCTGGCACAGGTGAAAATATACTATCACACCTGTACACTGACATACATTGACATTTACCACAATGAGATACCTTTACTCACCATTAACTAGGTAATAAATATGGTCAAATGAGCACAAGTCTATGATGTGCTTAGATTAAGTTGCCTTTAGCCACATTTGCCTAAGCCTAGCTTTACGTGAAATATAAGTGACTTGAGGTGACTGGTTGGGCTACGCTCATCAGACCAGCTTTGATCTTTCCTACTGTGCATCCTCCGCTCTGCCTGCCTGCCTTTGTGTTTCGTTATATTCAGTCTCTCTTGATCTCCCCAGGTGAGCTTTCAGGGCAGGTGCTGTCATTTGCTGCTAACACTATTTACATGGCAATCTCCTGTAGCAACCTTCAACCCAAAACCGAACTCAGTGGAAGCTCCTCCACAGGTAAGCTAGCTGCATTGTATTCAGTCTATTAAAGAAGATGATACAGATGTCCCAGATATCTGGGCTGTAAGGTTTATGAAATGAGAGAACTGGCAGATTGAACAGAGGGAATCAGACCTCTGAACATACTGTTCGATAAATGTTCAGAGCATTGCTAATTGGTCAGAAAAATGTCAAGTTTTAAAACCCAAGATATGCAATTTCAGTTTTACATTCTTTATTTCTTTTTTTTACTGTAGCTGCTTTGGCTTTACCAATTTAGCCACAGCGGCTGAAACTCAACTGCTTTGTTCTTTCTTTCTCTTCCTCTTCTGTGCTTCCTCTGTCTGCTTTCCCTCATCCGCTCATAGATGGTGTGCAGTCTGTGGGTCCCGTGCCTTCCACTCCTGGGTTTCCCGGGTTCGCTGGGAGCTCTCGTACATTGCCCGGCCTCTTCCAGAGAGAGAAAAGCTCCCACAGAGCCAGTGATATTTACTTTATTCTGCTGGTCTGGGCTATTGTCTTGGTGCAGGTCTGGCTCAACCTGTGGATACTACAACTGCTCCCTATTCCTGTGGCCGGTAACACACACACAGACATACAAACAGATATGTGCACACTTTCAGTTACTCCTCGTCAGTCGGATTTTACTCATGTGCATGTTGGCTCACTGATCTAGTGTGGGTTCTGAAGAAGCTGGTGGTCCGGTTTGGTATGAAGAGCTTTGCAGAGAGGACTCTTACCTCGTGGTGGACGGTGCTAGAGAAGTTTGGACGTGAGCGTGAAGAGGCATTGCTCCCTGGACCAATCAAAGGCCTTGCTCAGTTCCTCCTACGTATCGACACTAAGGTAATGTAAGAGCTGCCTGTGAAGCTGATGTCCTTATTTCCTCTGCCTTTGACTTTATACTTCCCCATCCAGACACACTTTATCTGCAACTGCTTGATAACAAATTACTTATCAAAATATCTCAGGAAAACTGAAAGTCTCAAAATGCTCTGTTGTTATCAGTCATATTACATATGTTAGTTTCATTTTTAATGTCTAAATTTAGCCAGTGTAAAGATCTGCCAGGTCCTAAATTTATTAAAATGAAATTGGTAAATTCATATTAAATTGCCAAAAACGGGGGCTTTTTAGTTTCCTTTACCTTTAACAGAGGATTTTAGCTGCTGTTTTTGTTTTTCAGCCTTTTAGTTTTGACCCAGTTGCAACAATCTCATCAGTGTCATTTACGGCAACAGCTGGAAGCTATTTTTAGCAAAAAGCTGTATTAAACCAAGTGTGCGCTAAACTGCCCAGCACCAAATGGTAGACGGACAAAATTAGCACTTAGCTGAGGAACACTTTAAAATCAGTTCATTAAAAAACGGAGCTAAAAGGAGAGTGAATATTAGCCTGATGCCCGCATCATCAGGTGGGCAAGAAAATACTCATGCATCAGTGATGTTGTTGCTCCATATCTGCTGGATGTGTAAGTATGCAGTTGTTTTGTTTCCAATCAAAATTTAGAGGCAAAATATCTCCAAATCTCTCAATATAGACTAAAAATCTCAAAAAACAAAGCAACGCAGAGCAGAATTTTTTGCCGACATTTTAGAGTGAGTGACAGGATTAGTGCTACATGGTTTACATTTCTCAGGTTTTATAAATAATGATGTCATTGCTGTAATCTTATACACTTTTCTGCCTTGCCCTCACAGTTTTGGGATGTATTTGTGTTCTGTCTTTGTAATCACATTGATTTGCATCCCACTTGTATTGCCAGTCCACACTCACTGTAGTTAGTGTATCTTGTCTGCCACTTCCTGAGGGGTGTACTATGAAGCAGCTTCCGCAGAGTTTGACTTTTTTGTTTTCATGCATTAGTTGGTCCCATGAAACCTAAAACCTCATTCAAACCTGACGGGTATTTCCAATTTTAATGTTAACCCATGGTTTCTGTGACAGGCTCTGTCCTCGCTTACATAAAAGTGGGAGTTGGTGGTGGGTTCATCATTTGACTCCTGCACAAAATGGACTGCAGCAGCTATACTGGTGCTGCCAATAACTCAAGATGGAGCAATTCAGCAGAAAAATATTAATCGCATAAATTAATAAATTAGTATATTTATTTTACCACTCAGTCCACTCCTGGTGCTGCTATTTAATGTAGAGATCTACAAATTAGAATCATGATGCGTTTCATCATGAAGTGCATTCAGGTTTGACACTGTAATTAGATAACTTTTGTTATTGACTAAATTGAATTAAATAAATTTTCTTAATTGAATAACCTCTGTAATAAATTCCAGTAGACTGCTATCGCAGCAGTGTAAAACGTAGCATTTACACAAGTTCAGTGCCTGGGAATTCCTGTGAAAACACAACATGTACAGTTGTTGTCAGTTTACATTCATCACAGGCATAAACATCATAGTAAATTTGGACTTTTAACGATTTTTTTGAGCTGTTCTTTTTTCCAGACTTGTATTATTGTAGACCATATATGTTTAATGACTTTAAGGAAAAAAAGAAATGGGAGCATGAGTTTGAACTTATTTTAGATTTTCTCTCATCCAAATAGTCTGGAACATATACATACACGCCCAAATGTATACACATACTCAAGTGGTCCCGAAGGTTCTACAGTGCCTTTTAATCTGACAGGGCCAAGGCCTATTAACTCCTCATTAATTATTGACTACAGCTGGTAGTTTCTCTTTGCCAGCACAAAAAGGATTTGCTTGGCAGGACTCATTTGATTGACCTCAGACCAATAGGAAACTCAAAGGAGCCCAACCCGAGAACCACCGAGGCTCAAGAACTGGAAACTGTTGGAACACCAACATCACTGTCCACAGTGAAGTGAATTTTACATTGCAGTGGATTGAGAGGGTGTTGACCAAGAAAGAAACCCCTGCTTTAAAATCAACACATTCAAGCTCCTCTGAAGTTTGCAGCTGCTCAAACAGATAAGCCAAATGCCCTCTGGAGAAAAGTTTATGGTCAGGCAAGATAAAGATTGAACTTTTGGGCCACAATGACTAGAAGTGTAAACATGAGGAACACTGTACTGAGTGTCAAGCATAGTAGTGGTAGCATCATGCTCTGGACCCGTTTTGCTGCCAGTGGCATAAGGTACATTACAGAGAAGATTCTTAAACTTGATCTTAAATGAACAGATAGGTTCAGGTTGAAACTTGAACACAGTTGGTAGTTCCAACAGGACAATGATCCCAAACACATATCGAAACTGGTGTTGGAATCGATAAAGTAGGCTAGCATTGAGCTTCTTGAATGGCCTTCCCAAAGCCCCAACCTCAACCCTTTGAATATTCGTGGACTATGCTGAAAGGCTGGGTCTGCTCCAGGAATTATGCCTAAAGCTTGTCGATGGCTACCGGAAGCATTTGGTTGACTTGCTAAGAGACATTTAAACAAAATAATAGTGGAGATTTATGTATATATTTTGACCCTTAGTGGATTAGAGAAGAGCCAAAATAAATACAAACAACTGAGTTCAAAGAAATCATTAAAAGCCCCAAATGACCTGTGATTGTATGTAAACCGACCACAGCTGTACCGTTTGCACTGCTGTAACTTAACTGCTAGACTTTGTTCAGTGCTGTTATGTACAGCTTAACAGATTGCATGTCAGCTGATAATCTATATCACTCTTAGGGCAACTTGGTTGGAAAAGAAGTGAAACCGTATCACTTGGAGATGATGTTAGACAAAAACTTCTGAAAATAGCTTTAAAACGCGAGCTGCCCTTCTGAAACCTCTGGCTATAGTCTCAACATACCTTGCTAACACATGAATTCCTCTTTGTAGTACACCGCTCTGACCCCTCAGAGCCTGTACCCACACAGAGCTTGTATTCTTGTTGCACGGGTACATGTGATGACTGCTGCAAAACTCTTTCCAATAATAATTTTCCCAATGTCTCTTTGTCTCCTCCCCAAGCTCTGGCATTGGCTTAACAAGCAGGTAATGATTTGGAGGAGCAGAGTGCTGAGAGAGCGAGACTGAGAGAAAGTGGGCTTGTGTGTGAGAGACATTGAGAAAACAAGGGCAAATAAATAAATAACTTGTATTTATGTGCGGGTGTGTGTGTGACAGCGTGAGCACACCTTGTAGCGGCTTGGACTGGCATTTTACCCATCCACTGTCATCACCTCTGCCATCCTGTCTAAACATCTGTCCTCTTGCTTCTTTCCAGCTTTTATTTTGACAGTGAGCTACAGCCGGGGTGTTGCACTCAATAATCCCTCAGCCCCGACTGTATCTTCTCTGCTTTGACCTGAGTTTGTCTTGAGTGTGTGTGTGTGTGTGTGTGTGAGCTGCCTCAAAGAGTAGTGTTAAATGGGGGGGGGGTTCCTTTTTTTCCCCCGGAAATTTTAATTTTTTTATTTTTTAGGTGTGGCTAAGGGACTGGACAAAACAATGGAAACACGGTTATTCAATGTGAGGAACTAAACTTAGTGAATATATTGGCCACCTTTGGACCATTTGGCTCTGTGGAGCTGGTTATTACCATAGACTGTATATAAAAGATGGAGATTAGCACTGGGCTGTCACTCATTGTTTGGTCTTTGTTGTTGTTGTTCTTTTAGTTTTAAAGTAAGACATCAGAAAAGAGGCTTGGCTCAAATTGAGATTTTTGTGGAAACTACATGCTCAGTCAGCAGCCAGGACCAAATTTCAAACCCTTTTTTGTCATCTGTTTTACTCTTACATTTGACCATATTGTACAACATACAACATTCTGCTTTTATTTTTGTTTTGTTTTTTTGTTTTGTTTGTATTTTAATAAGGCTTGAAACTATTGATGAGACCACAAACTCTCTCTGTAGTTCTCAATTTGAACTATATACAGAATGGCTGTAGCTCCCGTTGACCTCAATGTACCTACAAGCCTGCATTTTGCATCTGAAGGCCACCAGGTCACAATAACTATGGTTGGAAAAAGACTTGCTTTCTGTCTTGACCTCAGTACAAATTTAAAGTGTTTACAATCTATTCAATTCAGTTCGGTTTTATTTATATAGCACCAAATCACACAAGTTGCCTCAAGGCACTTTATACTCTGATTCTGGCTGTTATTTATGAACTAGAGTGTCTTTTATTTAGAATTATCACAGGTGTTGATTCAGTTCAGTCATTTCTGATGATGTAGTTTATATTTTTAATACAGTGCCGATGTGCTGCATTGGGAATGTAGTGTTTGTCGTTGTGCGGCCTGTGTATAACTTTTTAGAGGTCTCATGCTCTTTGCAGAAAATGCCATGTCATGTCACCATCAATATAATAAACCATTACGCCATGGCCTTAGTGCAAAAAGAGAGGGTTCTGCTAACAGAGCTTTGATTTTAATGCAGTTTTGGCGCATTGAGAAACCTGAGTCGAGAACAGAGAGCTCACTTTGAAAGTGATGTCATGTCTGTTTGTCGTTAAACCAACAACCCAAAACGCCACTTGCATGATTTAATGCTTCAGTGCAAGAATGGGTGCATGCATTGTATGAGTACAGATATGCTGTTATTGTCCACTGTGAGGACTTTTTACGTCTAAAATGACTTTTCACAAGTGATAAGGACACAGGTTTCTCCATGTGCATGTTTTTACCTCCTTTAAAGTTGTACTGATGAGTCTATTTTGCCATCTTCCTATTATCCCCCCCCCTTCTCCCTGTCTTTGCCCTCCTTTCCTTTTTATCTGTGCACCCAGATGGTTGTGTGGCTGGAGCGATCTCTGGATAAAATCATCAGTATCTTCATCATCTTCCTCTTGGTCACAGGGACCCTGCTCATGGCTCTGCTGCTCACTGCTATGGTAGGTTTTTGGGTTTTTTAACCTGACTTCACATCATTTACACTGATGATGGATAAAAAAAATAAACATTAATCTTTGTAGGTTCATCACGAAAGTGCTCACATCATCGACGTAACCAGTAACCTCATCAATGAGACCGTATCTAACCATCCAGAATGGGCCAAGTAGGACAGTCCACTCTGTTTTTCTGTGTTTATTTTTAGACTTTCCTCTCATTTGCTAAAACAACCTTACTTTGTCCTCTGTTAGTCTCCTTCCAGAAGCCCGCGTGGTCCAGAAAGCTCTAAATTCAGCTGCTACTAATGTCTACCAGCATGGGAGAGAATGGATAACACAAAAGGTCAGGACAGTAATTTTCACTGATAATAATGGAATAGAGCCAGACAGCGAGGAATGTGACCAATCTGTTTCCTTTGTGTGTGCAGCTTCATAAGATTTTAGGAGATAAGGTGAACCAAACTGCAGTGATTGAGAAGCAAGTTTTAGAACTTTGGGACCGACTGTATCACTCCTGGTTTGTGAAGGTAGTGTCAGAGTTTTGTGTTTATTGTCTCCCAAAGTCTGTTCTTCAGTATTGTTCAGTTTTACATAAAATACTATGGCCACATTTTTCAGAATGTAACCCACTCTGGACGGCATCGTGGGAATAAGATGACTCACAGACAGAACAGCTGGCTGGGGGACATCCTGGACTGGAAGGACATTGCTTCCTTTCTGCAGGAAAATATTGAGACACTACTGTCTGTAAGTATGAACGTATGTAACGTACACTATAATGCCAAGTGTTTCAATCACTTCCATGGCCACAGGTGCATAAAATCACCAAAGCATGCAGACCGCTTCTACAAACGTCTGTGAAAGGATGGGTCGCTCTCAGGAGCTCTGAATTCCATCATGATATCGTGATAAGATCCCACCTCTGCAGTCCAAGACCATTTTGTTTTCTTAGATCAGGACATCAGCCATGAAAGCACCATGCCAGCACTGCCCCACTAGCAGCATTTGCAAATTTACAACTTAGATAGAAGTACAGTTTTCTGTGGATGGTGTGTTTATTGTTGCCTCGTCATTTTGCAGATCCTGGAGTCTTTGTGGGTTGTAATGAGCAGGAACGTTGGCCTCCTCATCTCCACCACGACCACTCTCCTCACCGTCTTGTTCCACAGCGGCACGGCGCTCCTCAACTTTGCACTGAGTTTGGTATGAAATGCTGATCACAGCCACGTCGTTTTCTCTATTTTATAAAGTCCAACTGTTTGCAAAATTGATTATCATTATTCTTTTGTAATGCACAAAAGTAAGCAGAAAGTGTTCAGCTTAACTGCAAGTGTTTCTCAAAAATATTCTAATAGATTTATAGAAATCTGAGGCCGAATAATGTCCTGCAGACTCGTCCATAAAAATGTTCTCAGACTTATGTTTAGCTAAAGATCATTCCCAACTGTGTGCTTAGGTTGATTTATAAATAATGCTTACTAACATTAAACGTGTCAGTGGTGTGTGCTTGTTTGCTGTGCTTTCTGCAATGGAGGCAGTGCTTCTTTTAAGCATTGTTTAAACTGTTGTGGTACATTTAAACTCCTTCATATTAAGCACACACTCACACTCTGATGGGTGCACTAGGGGCAATCTGGTATTTAGTATCTTGTCCAGAGTCATTTTGAAATGCATACTTGAGGAGCCTGGGATCAAATCGCCGACCTTCCTTTTAGTAGATGACCCGCCTGGGGCACCTCAAGGAGGCGCTATCATTAGCTAACTTAACAAGGCATTCATTCCACTAAAACATCTTCTTAAATAAGTATTTTGCCAGGTTGTGTAAAAAAACAAACAAACATGATCCATAACCTGAGATCAGTTTAAATTGATGACACTGGCCTTGAGTTTTTTCTCCTCAATAAATAATGCCAGCACAAATGAGCAGTAGTCTGGAATGGCCATGGACCTTTACAAAGATCAAAATCACCTTAAAGTTAGAGGAGACTGAGGCCAGGAAACATTCACTGGACTAAAATAGTGAGCTGACATTAGAGCCAAACACGCATCCTGGAAGCGTGTCAACTCCACAGTGACCGAGGTGGGGCTTGGACATGTCATCTGTTCCTCACCCACAATACAGGACTTTACTGAGCATTGTTAACTGTGTATATTTAATGGTGTTGCTCTTTCTGTCTTATTTTAATAAAGTAGACTAGCCACATTTACTCTTAAAGATTTAAAAAGCTAATCAGATAGTCTTATATTTAGCACAGCTGCCATTTTTACTCCTTCCTGTAGGTGATTTTCCTGACTACTCTCTTCTACCTGCTGAGCTCCAGTGGAGAATACTACAAACCGGTTAAATGGGTGATCAGCTTAACTCCTCTCTCTCAGCCGGGACCCTCCAGTAACATCATCGGCCAGTCTGTTGAAGAGGCCATCAGGTAGTCGCATGCGTAAAAGCTACAGAATCTAAATTTGTACCTTGGCGAGATTATTTTTGACCATATTTGTGTTTGTTTTGAAGAGGAGTGTTTGACGCCTCTCTGAAAATGGCCGGATTCTACGGCCTCTACACTTGGCTCACTCACACTATCTTTGGCATCAACATCGTCTTCATTCCTTCTGGTGAGTCAGCGTGTCCGCAGCAGATTGTGCTGTCGTTATGTTCGCACCTGCCAAGCCACACTCAGTGTTTTGTCACTCTCTGAATCCCTCTTTCCTGGCCTGAAGCTCTGGCTGCCATCCTGGGTGCCGTGCCGTTCCTGGGGACCTATTGGGCAGCTGTGCCGGCAGTGTGTGACCTGTGGTTGGCGCAGGGTGAAGGTGTCAAGGCCCTGCTGCTGCTCATCTGCCACCTGCTCCCAACATATTTTGTGGATACAGCCATCTACTCTGATATATCAGGGTATGTATGCGTGACCAGCTTATTTGAGCTTCTCTTTATGGCACTGGGACATCTGACAAACAAATCGCACCAAACCACCTGTGACTGTTAACATAATACACACAAGTCCGCTTGCTGGCCTAATGTGGGTTTGAAAGAAAACTGTACAGTTGTACGAGTCTATAAACAGCGTCTCTGTTTGCCTCTGTTTCATAAACTCCCTGCTGTGGACAGATAATGCTCCTGTCTTCGAACTTCAAGCCCTACTATCTTTACATACAGTTTACATACACACTCAAATGCATACATCAACTCAAATCTTTTAATAAGCAGTGCTGAAGATTCTACAATGTCTTGTAACTTGATAAGGCCAAGGCCTATTAATTTCTCGTTAGTTATTATGATTGAGTACATCTGGCAGTTTCTCTTTACCAGCTTAAAAAGGATTTGACTGACAGCACTCATTGGATTGACCAAATGGGAACATCCCAAGAATTCAATGAAGATCTAAGTAGGAGAATTATAGATTTACACTAGTTGTGAAGGTCTCTTGGAGCTATTTCCGAACACCTGCAGATTCTAAGATCATCAGTTTAAGTAGTTCTAGCTAAGTACAAGTTATTCAGATGTGTCACCAGTTTGCCAGGGTCTGGAGGAAGTCCCGAGCTGCCACCCTCAGATGAGAGGAAAATGGTTAGGATGTTTGAGAACAATTCAGGACCTATCAAGGTTGAAGCCTGTAGGAAACTGGAGGAACACCAGCGTCACTTTCCACAGAGAAGCCAGTTTTACCATGAACTGAGAGGATGACGACCAAGAAAGAAGTGCTCAAAAATTGACGTCTTTAAGTTCAACTGAAATTTTCAGCTGCTCACATGGACACGCCAAATCTTCTAGAGAAAAGTTTGATGGTGAGACGTATCAAAGAGTGAGTTTTTGTCCACAATGACAAGAGGTATGTTTGTAGTGAGTGAAAGCGAGGCTTACAAACCTAAGAAGGCTGTACTAGCTGTCATGCTCCAGGGCTGCTCTGCTGCTAGTGGTACTAGTACATTGCACAAAGTGGCTGGAATAATGAAGGAGGATCTCTAAATTCTTCCCCTCAAATCAATCGTTGGACACAGTGGTTTGTTTCAACAGGACAGTGACCCTCAAACACACATCAAAACTGGTTGTGGAATGGATAAAAGCTCAAACTGACCTTGATGGGTATATATAAACTTCTGACCACAGCTGCGGTTTGGGGAAAGCTAACTTTTTAGCCTGTTTTAGCCTTTAGCTGCATCACATGTGTGCACTGATACAGTAGCTGCCTGCCAGCCTTTCCACTGTGTTTTAAACCATTTCTTTTGTCTTTGTCTCAGAGGTGGACACCCATATTTGACAGGCCTGGCGGTGGCAGGTGGTGCGTACTATCTGGGTCTGGAGGGGGCTATTATTGGGCCTATCCTCCTCTGCATCCTGGTGGTGGCAGCCAACATCTACAGCGCTATGCTGATGAGCCCCAGCTCTGCAGTGCCCACACCAGTGCAGCCAAACTGGCCTCCCCACCCTATGAGGTAAGACGCATGAAGAACAAACAGCAGATTAGATGTCTTTAAAAAAATGCAAACCACCCAGTCAGTTGTCTTCTTGTCTGTGATTAGTAGGACCTTTACGGATGCCACTCCCTCTGTCCTGAAGAAGACCTGTGAATGAGCACATGAGGAAACGACATCCAGCTTCCTATAGGCTGATTCCTCAGGGGAATTGCTCCCCTCCCTGAAGCTCCTCCCTGTGTGGCCTGACTCCATAGGGACGCCCTGACTGAAAAAGAGGCATAGCAGCTGGTCACCCATGATGCTATGTGCTTAGCTGAACGGTTTCTCAGAGCGATATGGCACCAGCTCCTTTCATTCAGCAGCACACAAAAACTCCTGTAAGCATGCACCCTAATCCCAAACTTGGACCAATGACATCACATTGGGTTTACGATTGTGTATGGCGGAGCCATCGATGCTAATCACATCATCGCTCAGAACTCAGTGCCTAATTTATTTTGTGATATTGAGAAATGCCTAAAAATGACTGTGTCGTTTGTGGTGAACTGTAAGATGATATATTTTATCTACAAGACCCCTGATTTCCAGCCTGCACTCCTTGGCTGTATCTGTGCTACCGTACGTGGTTGTGCAGTATTTGTACTCCCTACCTCTCTCCTAATGGAGGCTCAAGTAGAGTTTGTAGTAAAGGCAGGTTTTCTAAAAAAAAAAAAAAACTTCTTGCCACAGTTGTTGTCTCATGTGACTCAAGTAACTGAGTAATTAGACAGGGACCTGTTATTATGCTTATTTCTAGCTACATATTCGTATTGTGAGACTATAAATGAGTATTTCGTTAAAACTGACATCACACTCTCGAAGCATTGGCCACTGTATGTGCAGTGACATCGCCACAGCTCTGTACCAGTTACACCAGCGCCGAGGGTGCAAGGACTCGCTACAGTATTCTCCTGAACGATAGGTGTCGCTACTCAGACAAAAAGTCCATGTCAGTGCTGGTAAGAAGTCAAAACCAGAACCAAAGAAATCAGAAGATTTCTTTTCTCCCTTTCAACCTGTTGTAACATCTCCCTCTGTGTAATCTGTGGCAGCTGCTGCACGAGGTTACATAAGTTAAGCGGTGTAGCACTGGCCAAAACGACATCAAAGCTCGGTGTTGTTCACAAGGGCGAGGAACATAAATGGACCCTCACACAGCTGCTAAGTTCACCTGCTGTTTGAAGAAGCCCTCTTTCTTCTGATTGGCTTCCCCTCGCCTGGCTTCCACACAGAAGCCAGTGCTCATAAACCCCGCCTCCTAATCACCATACAAGGAAATCTGTGCCAAGCTGATGTCAGGAGTTGGCAAAATGATTGCCTCTCATAAAGATTAGTTTTATATACATTTACCTCATTTTTTGATGCACATTTAATATGATCACTGTAATTGGATAGTAGTATAAACACTATGATACACGAACGATAGAAAATAAGGATAGGTCCCATTTAACCGTTTTTATTTTTACTCTTTAGTTACTGTGTCATTCACGATTCCGTGATCGTAGCTGTGACATTCTCAGCTTTGACAACGGTGTTCACTCCTGCTTTACTGAACCAAGCTTTGTTACCACTGTTTGTCTTTTTTTGTTTGTACGATTCAGTTATTATTAATAATAAAAATAATCTATTTTTATTGGCTACAGGTTTAGACTGATGATGATGACTACTTCTAATGGATCAGATTACACATCTTACAATCAGATTTTAGTCTGGTTCCATTATCAGAGGATGTTTTTTATTTTATTTTATTTTGAATGTATTTAAAGATTAAGATTGTGTTGTACACATATGTGTGAAACCAAGTTTTTAATTCCTTACATTCTCTGCTGATCTCTCACCTTTGCACTCAGAAAATCTTGATTGAGCAATTTTGTGAAGCACTTTCAAGTTTTTTTTTGCTTCCTTTTAAAGTTTTTTTTAGGGCTGCGACTGTTGTCCCGGTCACAAGATTTCATTGACAGTTTAGACTTCACACACCTCAAATCCTATTTTAACCTCTTTTGCTCTTGCACTTCGTGCGCCACACTGTAACTCGAGTCAGAGCACTTGTCTGAGAGGAGAGTGTAAAGCAGGTTGCGGTCACTTGAAGCTTTAATAAAGAAGCAGATGACTCGTATGCAATGTGACTGATCAGACATGGCTACCATGTTAGCTGTCTGAGAGTGGGACAGTGTGATGTGCTAAGAGTTTCAACCCAATACTGTAGTTTTCCTTTTGTACTGATGCTGTGGTTTTGTTTTTTTATTAATACTGGATATGCACTGATACAATAAACATGATCTAAACTGCAGTGACTTTGACTGTCTTGTATTGTCCTTTTTAGATTAAATAGATGAAACTGCTTGCTAAGTTTCGTGAAACTGGTTCAGTGTTGTATTTGCCAAAGTGTGGACGCAAGAAAACTGTCACTAATGAAGAAACATCAGTGGCTGTCCTAGCGTCATTCAGCAAGAGCCCACAGCGTAGCACTCGCCGCATGTCACTCAACAAGGATGACCCAGATCGGCGCATAGAATTTGCAGAATGGGCAAAACAAAAATTGGAACAGGACCCTCAGATCCTCACGCAGAAGATTTTGACTTCAGTGATAGGCATTTGATGTGTATATGGGTACAACGATAGTGGGTCCATTCTTCATCAATGGAAACCTCAAGGCCACTGGATATTTGAAATTGCTACATGATGATGTGTTTCCCTCTTTATGCACTGAAGCTGGCACGTTCCCTGAGTTTTTCCAGCAAGATGGTGCACCACCACATTATGGGTGCCAGGTCCGAGCATTCCTAGATGAACAGTTTCCTGGAAAGTGGATTGGTCGTCGTGGGCCAGTTGAATGGCCCCCAAGGTCTCCCGATCTGACCCCCTTAGACTTTTATCTTTGGGGTCATCTGAAGGCAATTGTCTATGGTGTGAAGATACGAGATGTGCAGCACCTGAAACTACGGATACTGGATGCCTGTGCTGGCATTTCTCCTGCGGTGTTGCTATCAGTGTGTGAAGAGTGGGAGAAGAGGGTTGCATTGACAATCCAACACAATGGGCAGCACATTGAACACATTTTATAAGTGGTCAGAAACTTGTAAATAACTCATGAAAGAATAAAGTTACGTTGAAACCAAGCACACCATTGTTTTTCTTGTGACATTACCAATAAGTTTGATGTGTCACATGGCCCTCTTCCTATTGAAAAAACAAAAGTTGGCCGACTTCTAAATGGCCACCATGGTCACCACCCATCTTGAGGAGTTTGCCCCCTCACATATACTAATGTGCCACAAACAGGACTTTAATATCATCAACCATTCCCATGTTATTACGGTGTATCCATATAAATGGCCCACCCTGTATAGTAATGTTTATTAAATTGTTAAACATGTTGGGACTAACGCGTTATTAAGTAACGCGTTACAGTAACTACGTTATTATTGTGGTAACGAGCACGGTAACTAGTTATTATGCCAAAATCAGGAACGTGTTAGTCGTTACTGGGATTTAGATAGGCGTCAGTTACTTCGTTACTTCGTGTGGTGGCTATCGCGGAGCTTCCACAGATTCAGTAACATTAGCAAGTGGTGGAGGCCAGCAGGTGGATGAAGGAAAAGGGAGCAGGAGGAAGAGACCCGAGGCGGCCGCCGGTCCGAAGTGTGAACTGAACTTCAGGTAAGAAGTTATGACCTGCAGTCTCTCTGGGTCAGATATAAACCAAGTTTAGGTGGAGTTTATTTTCGTTATGCTGACTTTTTCGTACTGCGTGCTAGCTAGCATGACGGAGTTTCTATACAGCTGGGTGGGTGCTATGAATGTTACTGATGTTGAACTTTATTTTGTTCATAAGGTTAATTATTAGAGTTGCCAACCGTCCCCGTAAGAGAAAATATTACGCGTTTCGTATTGAGGTGAAAAGGAATCAGTTTGTCCCGGACTTCAGCTACAATGAAAAAGACACAAAGCTGGAGTTATTCTTGTCTTTGCTGCACAGCTGCCTCTTCTTCTCTCATTCTCTCCCCCTCCCTCTCCTGTTTCTACTTCAATCATGAAACTGATCAATGATCAGCTGATCGGCTTTTCTCTCTTGTTTGTTTATCGCCTCACTTTGCGCCAGAAAGAGGAAACCAGCTGGATGTCGCTAAACAACAGCAGCACGTTTAAGCTTGATCAGCTGTTGTTAGAATTTATTTAATATTAATTTCTAGTATCAGCTGATGTTTGCTGGAGCCACAGCTGTAAAAAGCTGCTGGTCATGATATGGTTTGGTTATCTGGTGAGAGGGAAACATGAAGATGAAACCAGGAGATGTCCTTACTGGATCATCAGAGCTGTGATGGAGAAACAGGTTTACCTTTTAGGTGACATGAATGAGTTGAAGGGAAGTTATGAACTGTTTCTGAGAGACAAATAACACCAGGATCCTTTTTTAGTAGCTGACAGCTGGTAACTGTGCAGGGGCGGATCTAGCAAAGTGTTGCCAGGGGGCCAGGTAGGGCATTAACAGGGAGAGGGGGGCACAAAGAAATACTTTTCTTTCTTATTCTCATTTAAAATGTCTCGCTTTTAAAAAATAATTATCTGAATCTTACAACAAACGATTGATAGATTGATGCATATATACCATCAAAACAGTGAACATCACTGTCACAACAGTGTTTATTTTCATTCAAAGGCTTTATGATTTTTCCTATAATGGTGGGCCGGTCTCTAGTCAAAATGCCCGGGCCAATTTTCTGTCCCAGTCCAGCCCTGTATGCAGCTCATCTGCAGTCTGGTGTTACCTACATCTTCCTATTCAGAAGGCAGAATTTCCGAGTTCTGAGTACAATCGAAAGCACCACGACTGCAGTTTTTGTGTTGGATGTAAAAGGCGCACATGACGACTGTGACGTAGGCTAGAATCATGGCAGCAGTCAATGACGGTCCAGGCGTGGGATTTCTCTCGTGGAAATGTGCACATTATCTTTTCCTTTCTATTGGTAGGTGGCACAGTGCACTTGTGGCAAGTAAGCAAGCTAGAAGACTGGCAAAGTTATGGAAGCAACACATTAACAAGAGAATTCAGAGTAAAACCAAAGTTACTTTCCCTAGTAACTAGTTACTTTGAAAGTAACGAGTAACTTGAAGTAACTGAATTACTTTTGATAGAAGTAACTAGTAATGTAACTCAGTTGCTAATTTAAAGTAACTTACCCAACACTGGTTATCACACTCATTTTAAAAGCTTAATAATATGTATTTACTCTCACCGGGGGCTTCATTGGGTACATCTTGGTAGTACTGGGTTGGGATTCCTTTTGCCTTCAGATCGTACTGTTACATTGTAACCTTGGTTCTCTGAGTGAGAGACTCTCCACTCTGTTCTTGATATGATAGAGAACTGCTTTTATTCTTCATGGCACAGATTCAAAAAGCAGTTGGGAACATTCCTCTGAGATTGATGGGACTCACTGAGGACTGTGGAGGCCTTTTGAGCACAGTGAACCCACTGTCATGGTCAAGAAACCAGTTTGAGGTGAATTGATTTTGGTGTGTTTTCTGCCGGAAGCAGCCATCAGAAGATGGACACACAGTGGTCATGAAGGGATGGACATGGTTGGGTAGCCTGTTTAAATGAAGCTCGGCTGGCTCAAAGTGTGCCCAGAAAATATCCCCACCACCATCACACCAGCAGCAGCCTGGACTGCTGATATGTGGCAGGATGGATCCATGCTGTCGTGTTTTTACACCAGATTCAGACCCTACTATCCCAGTGTTGCATCAGATCAGGGAACTCTTTTCTAATCTTCTGTTTGGTGGTGGGGTGTGAATTGTAGCCTCAGTTCTTAGATGACAGTAGTGGCATCCGGTCTGGTCTTCTGCTGCTGAAGCCCATCTGCTTCAAGATTCAACATATGTGCTCAGAGATGCTCTTCTGCATAACTTTCTTGTATCAAGTAGTTATTTGAGTTTTTGCTACCTTCTTATCAGCTCTGATTGCCAAGGCATTTTCACCCAGAAAACTGCTGCTCACTGGGTATTTTCTCTTTTCTGGACCATTCTCTGTAAACCCCAGAGATGTGTGGGAAAATCCCAGCAGATCAGCAGTTTCTGAAAAACTCCAGTGTGGCAGAAACAACCACATCACGTTCAAAGTCACTTAAATCACCCGGTGCTCAGTTTGAACTTCAGCAGGTCATCTCAATTGTGTCTGTGTCAGAAAGCGTTTTGGGTTTTATTTTGGAGGCTTTTATGGTATCAGTGTAAATAAGTGATGAATCATTTAATTTTTAAGCCCTCAAATGAAGTCAGATCTGTTCTTTAAAGAAAATATTTGCTTTGGCTTTTGTTCCTAATGCGTGTGCAAAAATCACGGAGTCCAAGCAAACATTAACTCAGCTTGTGTGGAGGGTTGTGTGATTGCTGAATGAGAGGGCAGAAAATTCATGTTAAAATATGTGGAATTTTTCTTTTTTTTGAACTTGTTTTTGTTCTGAGACACATTTGAGAAAGAGTCAATCGCAAGCAGTGAATTACTGGTAACATATGAGTACCTGTCTAAAAAGTAAGATGGGGGGGATTTGCGTGGAAATCAAGTAGCCAAGAAGCTGAAAGAATAAAGTTCCTGAATAAACAGACATGAAATCCTCCCTCTGTGTTTGTGTGAGTTGAGTCAGATCGTGTCATCTGTTCTGTGAAGGCTTTACAGATTGTCAATGTGTCAGCAAAGCTCAGGACAGATGGACAGAATAAATATCAAATCCACACTTTTCCGGCTGCTGCTGAAGCCAACAGTCGGTCTATTTAAACACACTGATTAAATCCCTGTCGTCACGCTCTTAAATCATAGTGAAATCGTAACACTGGTTTTTTCCTGTTTGTTACTGGAAAGAAAAGAAGCT
Source organism: Haplochromis burtoni (assembly GCF_018398535.1). Classification (NCBI taxonomy): domain Eukaryota; kingdom Metazoa; phylum Chordata; class Actinopteri; order Cichliformes; family Cichlidae; genus Haplochromis; species Haplochromis burtoni. Next base: position 427,773 of record NW_024582591.1, on the reverse strand, counting down.
CTTCATAAAATGAAAATATGTAATTTAATTCCACTTGATAAAGGTGGTTTCTAAAGTGTCAGTGTTAAACACACGCAGACCGCACAGCATTTGATGTGCTGTAGCAAAAGCCACAGAGTGACATCTGAAATGACAGCAGATATAATCCCCCCACCAGACTGCTGATCTTCACTGAAACCACAGGCTTCCAGGGTTTACACTGTTTATCTGTTAAAAAACAAACAGAATTCATTCAGTCCTGGGCCAAACTGAGAAAACAGATTTTCTTTTTCTTACCTTGGTTTAAGTGTTAAACTTGTGTTTTTTTTTTTGCTGTCTTTTCATTGGAAATCTCAATATCAGGTCCAAATACATGTCGAGTGCAAGTAAAAGAGACCATCATTAGGCTGACAAACAAAAACTAATTCTGTCAGAAACTTTAAACGAGGCCAAAACAACAATCTAGCGCATCCTTACAAAGAATGAATGCACCGACAAACTCCAAAAGGTCTGGAAGACCACAGAAAACAACTGAAGTGCACAATAACAGAATTCTGGTTAAGAAAAGCAACTTCACAACATCTAACTGAGTCAGCAGCACTCTTGAGGGGGTCTCCAATCAAGAGACAGTGTCATCAGTGTGAATGCAGGAGAGAAACAGCTCATGATGTGAAGCATAACACATCATGTCTGTGAAGGTTCTCAGTCATCCAGGTCATCGTAGTCCAAGGAGCTCGGAAAGAAAAGCGTCAGGACTTCTTTAAGAAGTGTCTTCAAGAAACTTAAAGAAGTCCAGACACTTTTTTGTCCAAGATCCTTAGACCATAACACATCATCTGTCAAACATGGTGGAGGAATTGTAATGGCGTGTGCATGAATCGTAACTGAAGAGTTGTAGTAGAGCATGCTTTTCATTTACTAACTACACAACTGAAGACAGAGAGACCTAGAGACAAGCAGAAACTGTAGTAAAGGCCTGGCAGAGATGTAACACAGCACCCGGTGATGTCTGTGAGTCCAAGACTAAAAATATAATTATGGTAATTTTCCCATTTCTTATAAAAATGAGGGACTGTGTATAAACAGAGCTGTAATTCCCAAACCGTTAATGCAATTCTTCTTTTGTTAAACCCCTTGAATTAAAGCTGAAAGTCAGCACTTCAATAACATCTGCAACATCTTCCTCTGCATAATTATGGGATTTAAAATCCAAAAATGTAGCATGTTGGTTAAAAAACAAAACAGAAAACAGAAAAAAACGACTCCATAGATAAAAATCAACAAAAGCCTTAAACAAACAGATTTGATGAGCAGACTTCTAAGTTAATAAATTCACTCTGCTGCTCAAAGCGCACTTCAATATTCTGTTTTTTCTCTCCGTTTCCCTCTGGGCTTCAATTCAGCTTCACTTCTTCAGATCAAAGACTCCTCCCGTAGCTCCCATGAACTCACAACGCTGCACATAAACTGGAGCAAAGTCTCTGCGAGCTCGAAATCTCCTGAACGGCACAATCACTTCAGAACCACAGCACAGGCGTCTCCTTTCAGGCTGGACCTGACGTGAGCAGAGAGAGATTTGATCCTGAGCCTCTGCTTCTCTGACCAGCTGAGAGATTCATAATCTCACATTTGTCAAAACCACAAAACTTTGAGATGCTGATTGTTTTTTTCTGCTTCTTGAAGACAGAGAAGCTGCGCTATTATGAATTCGCCCCGGTGCTTTATTTACCAAAGAGATGCTTTCAGGAAACAAATTCCATCGCCGCGTTTATCAAAGATGAGTATGCAACGCGCTGTTGTCTAATATGTCTTCCTGGTGGCTCTCAGCGGGCCTAATCCTGACAAATGAATAATTCAGCAGATCAAGTGGAGGAATTTAAATAATCCACTCTCCACAAAACACTCTGCAGCCCGACTCGGCTACATTCACACTACCCTGCGGTGTTTATGAACAGGACCGAGGACAGCCTCTTCCCCACAGGGTTTATCTTGATGTTTCGGTCCAGACTCACCGCTCCTGCAGCACTTCTAGCAGAGCAGAAATGAATCTTTTCAACACCCACCAGTGTCTCCAGCAGCGCCGATCTCAGCTCAGACCCAGTGAACAGTGGAGTCTGTGAATACGCTTCCATCTTTTAACCACTCAGTTCTTCAAGGGGTTTGGCAACAGACTGTTAATTCAGGATTTCTTATGTAACATAATCAATATGTAACAAAAACTATGATAGCAATAACTAGAATCAGCAAATATTTCAGATACTATAAAAAAGTGTTCTTGAAGGAAATCAAAAACTTTTGTTATTATATTACTAAAAATGTTCAGTTTTAAAAACTTTCAATGTTTAAATCCATAGTAGGATAAGATCTGTAGTAAATTTAAAAGTAGGAGATTTTCTGTCATTAATAAAAACACATTTATTTATTTAAGCCCAAAAGAGTCGTAGTGAGATTTCATTTGTTTGCGGCAGCATTTCTTTGTTATGCAGAAAAACTGAGACGTACTGTTGCCATTGCGCTTTTCTTTCTAATACTAAAATATCTCAGGGATTAAGTTTGTAGTTAAGCTTCTTTACGTTGATACAAACAGGACTTTTAGTGGTCAAGTGGCTGCATGTGGCTCCCCAATGTCAAATGAGTTTGACGTCCCTGTTCTAGAGCTTTTGAGCTAATCTATACTGGGCAGCTGCACTAAAACCACTCTCCGCTATCTGTAATATTGTGTGGGTCCCCCTAGTGTCAGTGAATTAGCTATTACCCATCAGAATAAGGGCACTGGGCCTTTGTGAGGTGGACCTAGCCGTTTCCACATCCATGACTCTCACGGACACCGGAGCAGATGTGGATCCAGGAACTCTGGATCATTAACTTTTCCAGAGCACACGACTACCAGGACCCGAGATTTCCTCAGTTTAACAGTAAGAAGTACAGTGAACTCATTGTTGTGAACAGCAGTTTGTGCAAAATACAGTACTGTGCAATGTGTCCAAAGTTTGAACTCCTGTGCCATTTTAGCTTGGGGAACGTGGGGAATTTAAAAAGCAGCTGGCGCTTAAGATCCCACAAGTTATTACCTGCCTTTTCACACAAGTGAGTTATTTGTACGGTGCACATGGCGAGCAATGGAATATTCCAGTGATCAGGAAAAGCATCATAAGAATAAACTGCAATACACAATTCAAAGCAATAAAAAAAAGCCACTTTTTTATAAAGTAAAAAAGAAATATATTAAAGTAAATAAAAATGTGTTTTGGCAGGGGAGACCAACCGTAGACACAAATTTCAAGACACAGACAACGAACCTCCATGTTTGTATATGTAATTATGACATTACTGAGCGTCTGCACACTTACTTTTTAATTAAGTGCTAGATGTTTTTAAACTCTCGGTTATAAACATCATTGTAAAAGTTCAGTATTGGTTGGGCTACGTAATTAAGGGTTAGGGTTTGTGGTGCGTCTGTGGAGACAGAAGGAGGCAGAAATCACCAGGCACCTCAAAGTATTCTGTAAACGTTTTCACTTTTATTTTCTACATTTGGATCAGCTCAGTGTGGAAGCCTGGACATGTCAGTTCATTTCAAACCCACCCCCTAACCCGACTCCCGAATTTAGAACAATGGATACGCTCCCCCGTCTGTCCTACAATCAAAAAACCTCTCACGTCTTCACCACAGTCACTCAATCAGACATGAAAAAAACCCCCAAAAAACAACCTGTTGATGGCCTCCACTCACTGCCATGTCCATGGCGAAGATGAACTGATGTCGTGTCCTTTGTGTAAACCCTTCCTCCATTGGAGGAAGCTGAAATGTTTAAAAATCCTTTTTTGAAATCACCTCTGGTGCCCTGACTCGCAGCGGCAGAAGCGATTAAAAAAACAACAACAAAAAAACAAAGAATAAGAATAAAGAAGGCGTGATAGTGGAAAAGAAAAAGACACGCTGTCTACCTCTGACTGAGATATGAATAGTGAAATGCTGCAGGTGCGCTTGCCAAGTGAGAGAAATGTAGTAATGGATTAAGATATGTCATCTGCTGTGCTCTCTGTAATCACACAGTTCAACCCTTTCCCTCCTTTTGGCTCTCTACAGCTTTTATTCTGTCCCTGATTAATTCTCATAGCGGTGCCACGTTCCTGCTGTAGATATGTCCGCAGGGGGAGTGCAGGGAACCCGGCTCTGTGTAAAAAATAACAGCGTTTTGCTCTTTTAGTACGGCGGAGGAAGCAGGGGTATGCTAATCTGCTGCCAGTCTACGCTACGGGTGCTTGCTCGTCCAATAGCGAGGAATCGGAGTGCCGTTTGTTCTAGTAAACAGGGAGCTAATGGGCTGGGATTAGTACTGAAGAAACACACGCTCACACCCACACAAATGCAAACATCCACACACTCCGCTGGAGGAAAGAAGCCCTTGGAGTGTTTTTGTTTTTCTTTAAGAGGTCATTGAGAAGACGATATGACAAAAATGGACTGAAGTATCAGGCTTAGGCAGCCTTTTTCCTATATGTATACAGCATGTGTGTCTGTCTGTGTGTTTATGTGTGGCAATGTAGTGCCTTACTGGGGAGATCCACGTGGTTGAACACTACAATAGGCAGTGAACATCAGTAACAGACTCATGTATCCTCTGAGTGTGTGTGTGTGTGTGTGTTAGCTCTATGTTAAATATCTTTAAAGACAACAGAGACGTACAGACAAACTAGGGTTACTGAAACAGTAGAAACAGACAAGCCATGTAAAAACTGGACATAGAAATCTTAAGATATCACAAACATCATAATTCTCTATCTCTAGATTTCTGCTGACGGCAGACGTCGGGTCCTCGTGATCGCTTTCTTGTTTTGTTTGTTTTTTTTGTGTGTATGCGTTGTCCCTCTGCACGGAGGCGTCAGCCTGTAAGATGAAATGCTAAACTGTAACACCAGAGGGAGACACACACTGCTGCAAGACCATAGGACTGGCTCTGACGCGCACACACACACACACACACACACACACACACACACACACACACACACACACACACACACACACACAGGCACAACCTTCTTCACAGGAGTACATTTTCAAAATCCATAAAAAATTAAATAAAACAAACATGAAAAAAGAAAGAAAATCAACAAGGAATTCAGTCCCCTTCTCAAAGCATACATTCATCTCAGTACACGCACACACACATACACACACACACAAATAAGTGCACACACTCTCGTAAGAGGCAGTCAGTAAACGTTAAGTGATGAGTTGAGCGGTGGACTGCTTTGTCCGGGGGAAGCTGTGATGACTCCACCAGTTAGTTCCTCGTATTCGCGCATGTGAGCGAGTCAACTCTCCGCGGTTAAAATCTCTTTTTTCTTTAAAAAACCCCCAAAACAAAATGAATGTAAAACAACAGCCATCGTCTCTCTCAGAGGGAGGCTTTTCTCTCTTCTCGCTTTAAGGAGGCTTGTACACACTCCTCCCTCTGACGTCCGGCAGAGGTAGTACCGTCCAATCTGTCCTCCTTCCTTCCCAAATCCCAGTGTAGGGAAGTCTTTTTCATTCCTGGTGCTGAAAAAAAAAAAAAAAATCACATCCGTTCCCCTTTATTTCTTATTCTGGGCCGCTATGTGTGTGAATGTGCGCATTTGGAAGTGTGAGGAGTGTGGTCAGAAGACCTCTGGTAGTGTGACATTGCGGAGCAGCCACTGTTGGGAGCGTGTGTGCGTGCAGTCTCTGACGCTGGGCACCTGGCTGTCCTCCTCGCTGGCCTTGTCCAGACACTGGTTACTGTTGACGTGGATCAGGGTCAGCTTCTGCACAGCACAAAAACACAAATCACTCTTTAGAAAGGTTCATTTAAAGGAACATGTAAATGTCTTTTTGGTTAAAACAGCACATGGACTTTGTTATACTTTGAATATCAAATTCTGCTGTGAGAGTCTATGAGGCTCAGTTTTAGCTCTCTGTGGTGTAAATGCTGTGGTTGGGTTGGGTAACGAGTCAACGATGATATATCTCCAAACTGTGACAAGAAATGATGCTAGGTTGAATTACGTGCACTGGGATTAGAAAAGATTCATTATTTATATTTTAATTTAAAATCCATTTTGATAGATTTGCTCACAGTTAACTGTAAACTGCTGCAAAGCAGCGTGTTTATGTGAATTTACCTGAACATTAATTTGCATTTTTAACAATGTGAATATTTGTTTGTTTATATTGCATCTTCCAGCTTTGGAAAAAGCTCATTCTGAAAGAATCAGAATGAGCTTTTATAACTTTCAGAGCATTTTCTATTGCGGCTCCTTGGTAATGGACTAAATTGTCTTTGCAATTTAAATAGGCTCTGTGAGACTACATGTTGTGAAGAGGCAGGACGCAGGCACAGGTGAACTTAGAGTGAGCTGGTATTGAATGCAAAAGGTAAACAAAAAGTGGAAAACTGGAAAACTAGGAACTAAAAATCAGTCTACACTGGGGAATACAGGCTAATGAGGGAAAGGAACAGGAACACAGAGCAAAACCAGGGATAAACAGACGATCAGACAACGACAAAGAGGAAGACTGCAACTATAAATACAGAGAAGGGTGATTGGGGCAGAGAGGAAACACGTGGGGAACACAACTGAAACTCACAGGGGGGAACTGAGACTGGGGGAAGTAAAACTGAACACTAAACAAACCTAACAAGAGGGGTGATGAAGACTTGACACAAAAGAGAAAATATACAAAACTAGAGACTAACTACACTAAGAACAGAACAATGGAAAAATTGCATGAATGTAAACTCAAACAAAACCAAGAAACATAAAACTACAAAGTCCATAAACCTCAAAACTCACTAGGTTTCAGACCCGGGACCCTCACAGGAAGCTACACTGCCCAACAATATACTGTCTATACCCTTTGGGCTTTGACCCAGTGTGACACATTGATCTCATTTGCTTTTTATTGTATGATGGTCATTTTTACTTGTGTCGTTTTGCACCCTTTAGTTCCATTTTACTGTCCATCCATCCTTGTTTATCGTGCTGGGTGGGCTGTACCCTATCCCAGCTACCAAAGGGTGAGAGGCAGAGTACACCGTGGACAGGTCGACAGTGTGTCGCAGAGCTAACCCAGAGAGACAGACAAACCATTCAACTCAGTGTCTTCTTGCTGTGAAGCAACAGTGCTAACCACTGTGCCCATTATATTTTATTGTCTTTCTATTTTATTTATTTCTAATATACAGCACTGTGTCAGCCGTTGGTGTTTTAAAGTGCCTTAAAAATAAAGTTGGAAGGGAATTTAACGTCCTAGGTTTTCCTGCTGTAAATGAACTATTTTCTGTGCCTGTCAAGACCTTTGTGAGAGCTCACAGTATTCAATTTAATTCAGTTTTATTTATATAGCACCAACTCCCAATAACAATAACCTCAGTGTGTTTATACTGTAAGCTATAAACCTACAGTATAATGGTACGACCCTACAGCATTCAGGAGAAAACCCCAACAGTCAGGGAGAAGGAAAGAGAGAGGCAGGACGAAGGACACACTATGGGAGAGAACCAGAGTTTAATAATTACTAATGATTAAATACAGCAGTGGTGAAGAAGACAAAGTGCATCATGGGAACCTCCCAGCATCCTAGGCCTGTTGCTGCATGATTAAGGAAGTCTTCAGGGTCACCTGACACCAGCTTCCAGTTTTCACAAAAAGACAACATCTGATGACCTCCTCTGTACCCTTAATGTAGAGTTTCCAAACCTACAGAAATGCTCTGTCGACCATTAGAAATGTTTTTTCCACTGGTAGCCCAGGTAGGCTGTACAGGCAGAGATCACCCTCATTGGCTGTTGTTTTATTTTGGAAGCAGGCATAAATATGAAATCTGACAGAAACCCCTCAGTTCAGAAAAAAGAAATAAGAATTACCCCTAGTAGGCAAAACCTTGATTCTTCAAGGTTTTATACATGAGCAGGAAGATTTTAAACTTTGAAGAGAAGCTAATATGGGAGAAATATGATCTTTAACTGTAGTGTTGTGGTTTCACTGAAGGCTTTTCAGGCTGCTTTTATAATAAGACTACGGTATAATAATGACTTCTAACAGTCCAGGTGATGAACATATTAACCAGCTTTTCAGAATCACTTTGAGAAAATGCTTTTTTTATTATGTCTTCCACTTACCAGAGGGTCGTACTCCCAGAGCTGGTTGCCTTTGAGGTGATGGCACTTGAGCATCATGACGGGTCCGTTTAGCTTGGACACGTCTAGACACAAGTCATCTGTCCTGATCTCCTTGTTGGCCGTATAGGAGAAAACCTGCACACATCACCCACAGACTTTCTCTCTTTTTGTGCCGAGAATAACTCTGATGTCAACAGTGATCAACATTTACACTTTAATTCATGTGTAGTTACAGCGTTTTGTTATTTCTCTGTTACCTGGTTGCCTCCCATCCCGTGACAGTTGAAAATGCCGACCTTCTCGTTCTCCTTGCGGGCCATGTTGTCCAGACACTGGTTAGTCTCCACATTACGGATCTGAGCCAAACACACAGGAAGCAGGTTCATTGCTTGAATATACACCCACACTGTTTGATCCATACAGATTCAAGTGTTGCTTGTGTGAGCGAGTGTACCTCTCCCAGGGAGTAATAATGTCGAGGGATCTGGGAGTCAGGGTAGATGTTCTCCAGGTACCAACTGAAGGGTTTACACTGAAGCTTTTGCCTCAGAGCAGTGCGAGACGTGATGTCACCGTAGTCTACTTTGGTCACACCTGGACACGCAGACACACACACACACACAAAGGTCAAACAAAACACTGCATGCTGCCATTCCCCCCGTGTGTATAAGCTTTATTTAAACTGTGTCAGGATTGAGCAGAAAAAACCCACATGCTGATCTGAAGCAGCCAAACGTTCAAAACTGCTAAATCGCTTTTTGTTTTTGGAAAAGAACATGAAATAAGTTGTAACACCTGGGCTGAAAATGACCCAACAATGACAACAACAGTACCTGATGAAGAGCAATGGAGGTCAATCATCTTTTTCATATAATAACTGATAGTAACTACATCGAAAATGGAGCTAGCACACTGCGGAGGTCCAGTTTCTACTTATGTGTTTTATGCTTACAAATAAAAAAACAAAAACCCTGTAACGCTGAGATGCTACTCATGTCATTTTGTTGAGTTATGATTGAATTGTGTTTAGAAACGGTGCGGCCCTTTGGCTTGAATTCAGTCAAGTCTGGCCCGTCTAGCAAGACAGTCCACTTCTTGTTTTTTCAGTACAGTACCTTTACATACTCAGTCAGCAGGACGGGACCATGGGAAATCATGCACTCAATTACTTCAATTATTAGCTTTGTCTTTTAACTTTGGGCCACTATTACAACTATAACTTTCCCTTATATCTGTGCTTTCATGTATCCATTCAGGTTAAAAGCTCATCAAATTTGGATTCAGGAGACAGACAGTCTCTCTGCTTTTAAGATTAGGCTTAAAACTTTCTTTTTTGATCAAGCTTATAGTTAGGGCTGGAGTGTTTCTTCTTAACTTTAATCACTTTTTTCCACTCTATTTCTTTATACACCACTCTGCATTTAATTCTTAGTTATTATTAATCTGTGTCTCTCTTCTGTCCTGTCTTCCTTGTCTAATTCCAACTCGTAACAGATGGCTGCCTCACCCTGAGCCCGGTTTCTTCCTGTTAAACAGAGTTTTCCTTTCCTACTATTGTCAAGTGCTTGCTCATAGGGGTCGTCTGATTGTTGGGGTTTTCTCTCTATTACTGTAGTGTTACAATATAAAGCGCCTTGAGGCCACTGTTGCTGTGATTTGGTGATATATAAATAAAACTCAATAAAACAGAACTGAATTATGATCTCATTGTTATGCCCGGGAACTGATCTAATTAGGGCTGATGCTTTCTTCCAGCTCTGTAAGACCTCTATTAAACAACTGGTCAGGTTATTGAAACAAGCGTAAGAAAGACAGAAGAGCGCCTCCTGTCAACAAAAGTGAGAGAGGTATAAATGTGTCCCATTAGGTGCTTCGCATCTAAAAATATTCTTCATCATTTCAGCTAGCTCTGCTTGTCTGTGTGTGTGTTGTCTGTGTCTGTGTGTGTGTTGTCGTGTGTGTGTCTGTGTGTGTGTCTGAGTGTGTGTGTGTGTGTGCGTGTGTGTGTGTGTGTGTGTGTGTGTGTGTGTGTGTGTGTGTGTTCATGCAAGTTAACGCATGCTTTGTAGCGTGAAATTACTCCCCGCCTCCCCCCATCCTGCACTGTTGGGTCACCACTGCAATATCACGCAGTCAGCGGGTTAATGGATAGATCACACCTGTCACAGAGATTAACCTCCACACACGAGCACATACATGAACGCAAACACGCGCACACACAAACACACAAAATGTGGCAAAACTCACCAGGAGAGATGATGTAGAAGAAGTTTTTAAATTCGTCCATCCAAACTTCTGCCAGACGCCGGTTGTTTTTGTTGATGATCTGTCCCGTTCCTCCGGGAAATGTATAGGGCGTCGCCTTTCTGAAGACGTGACCCACGTGAGAGCACGTGACAATCTCTAGTGTCCCGCCACACTGCCAAATCTATGAGAAACAAGCCTTGTCAACACTAATTTAGAGAATAAATTGCAGAGTAGACACACTGTAAGTCCTGGGCGCTGAACGAGCTAAGACAGACCAGTGAACTCAGCTGGGAGATGGATGACGCAGACTGGTCCCGGCTGTGCTGTGCCAGTCTGAATAAATTTGACTCAACGCCAGCCGGGATGACGTCTGACGAAGTCTTAGTCAGGTCAACAATTTATTCAGAGAAGTCAATCTAGAGGTGTAACATCTGTGTGTGTTTTTGAACCCTAGCTGACACTTCTGAATGGAAGAATAGAGTCATGTCAGTTGTCAGTGGGTGTGTTCACTCACTCTGAAAGAGATTTCCAGGTTCTCTCCTCCCCAGATGTCCATGCCTGCGTCATATGTGCCAATCTCCTGGAAATAATCTCTGTCTATGGAGAACAAGCCGCCTGCCATGGTGGGAGTCCTGAACAGAGACATCAGAGAAAAGGTAAATTAGGAGAAAGGCAGGTTAGTGCCACTTAAATCACTGACGGCCGGCCTTTTAAAGGTCATCCAGTATGTACACATTCCATCAGGGTTTTATATTTCACTCCTCTCACTCCCTGTTATTTGCTGATTTCCTGTTTTTTCTCCTCTCTTCTCTGTTGCTGTGACAGTCATGTCAGAGTTAAACGGCCTCGAGACCTCTTTCCATTTTCCCTCCCGCTTACAGAACGGCTTCCTCCTCTTTAGAGCTTATTCTTCTCCACTGCCTGTTTTCGCTTTTGCTTAAAATCTCTTACAAGAACACAAACAGACAAACATATCCTGAACGTGCACAGATTGATGGTGTATGACCAGCAACTGGCTAAGAGCGGGAAATAATAAGCAACCCAGAAATGGAAAAACAGTTCGTCAAACAGTTCGTAAAATGTGGCTTTATAACAAAAGACAATAACGACGAAGCCAACACAACAGATCTATGTATCCTTTCCTTTTTTCGTGAAGAGATATCAAAGCTTTCTAAATGCCCCAGCTTACAATAAATCACTTTTTTCTACGACACTCAAACACGTCGCAGTAAAACAAAGAAAACCCACTAATTTACAGCAAATCCTGGATTCTAATTAAAGTCATTTATCTAAACAGGGACCGGCCCTTACGTACATAAAAGCGTGGTTCATCATCTCAACATATCACAAGACTGAAATAAACAAACACTGCCACTGTATAAAGCATCAAAAGGCGGGTAATACTCAGCTTTGTGTTTGAAGCATACAATATCAAAATGACACATTTAGCAAGTTCAGAGAATTTCTTCAGATCTTTTCTGTTTGTTGTATTTTTTTAAAGTCCAACAGTGGCAAATACAACCTTCCCAAGTGAGTAGAGACTTCTGCACATTGCCGTAAATTACAAGGTAGATGAGCCCATAATAACTAGCTTAGCTGCTGATTTCCTCCTCTGCTGTCAACATATGCAGCTCCTCAGAGAGTGACAGCAAAAGACCTGCAGTTTGCATCGTCTAATGAAGAGAAATTCCCCCAGCAAATGCAAGCGTGGAAGCTTGAAACCACATCAGCATTATTCGTTACAGTTTTTTTCATTCTGCAAACTCCATACGTGCAATAATGTGAAAGCGCTCTGTGGCAGAACAGGGTTTTTATGTAAATTGTGTCATTAGTAGAAATTAATTTTCTGCCCTGACACAACAACCCAGTTTTGTTTTTTAGGCCACTTAAAAGACACCCTGAGGAAAATTTTGTCAAGCAGAACTGAGAAAAACAACCGAAATCGGGGGCGCGGGGTGTTACATAAGCTACATTATGTGTGTGTGTGTGTGTGTGTGACCTTGAATATTGGCATCAAGCATGCTTAGAAACAAGAGCAGGAAAAAGAGATGATAGACAGGCAGAAATAAGCTCTTGATTTTAGTTCCAAGGTCTACAAACAACAAAAAAAGCCCCTCAAAACAAAAAACACAATCTTACATAAACATCTTGCATTGAACAGAAGTGGAAAGTTCACTCTATTCTTTCAGTATTCCTGCCTTGAGAACCTCTTATGATGAACTGCAGCAGCAAACTGAATGGTAACATATACACTGTTGTAGCAGCCATAGAATAAACAGGGATTGAAAAAGATAAAGAGTTCAGGATTTTTGTCTGCTATAGGAAGGCTTAGGCGCAGTGCCTAAGTGTTTCTGATTAAAGAATGTAAAGGCCTTTAGGCGACATATCACAATCAGTGAGTTTTATGCAGAACTGGGCAGCCAGGAGCTCACAGTGTGAGCAGAGGACCTGGGTGGCTCCTTCTCTACGTAAAAGCAGGTGTCAGTGTTTAAAACATCTATGAATGAGGCTTAACTATCCTTTGAGTCACGATAAGAAAGATTTAAAACAAAACAAAACACTTTGCTGTTTGCTTTCAACCGCTGTGCTGTTTCTGTGTCTTTGTGCCTGACAAAAGCCAGTGTGAAATACAGAAATAAACTAGTATCCTGAAACGGTAACCTGTGTTCATCAACTGCAACTTGGAAAAGATAACTGCTTCCTGTGTGTAAACGTGTCCATATGCAATTGCACAAAATAAACTTTTGGCTTTAATGCCGCAATATACTATCGTGAACTGCTGGAAGCAGTGATGAGAGCATGGGTAGACTGTGGTCATAGAGGGACGGACATGGTCAGCAACAATACTCATGTAGGCTTTGGTTTTTGATGATTATTAGTTGGTACTAAAGGGAAAACAGTTTGCCAAGAAAACATCTGCCACACTATTACATCACCACCTGCAGCCTGAATGCTGATATAAGACAGGATAGATCCATGCTTTCATGTTTTTCAGACCAAATTCTGATCCTATCATCAACTGAATGTCATAGCAGAAAGTGAGACTCATTAGACCGGGCAACATTTTTCCAATCTTCCAATCTTGTTTTGGTGAACACAAGCAAACTGTAACCTCAGTTTCCTGTTCCTAGCTGACAGGAGTTGCACCCGGTGTTGTCTTCTGCTGATGCAGCTCATCTGCTTCATTCAGAGATGCTCTTCTGCATATCTTCCAAAATACCTTAGTCATTTGAGTTACTGTTGCCTTCCTATCAGCTCAAAGCAGTCTCCGTCTATTTTCCTCTGACCTCTGGCAACAACAAGGCACTTTCCCCAGATAATTTAAACTCACCGTTTTCTCCTTTTTGCATTATATTGTGTAAACCAGATGGTGGTTTAGCAGATACTCCTTCAAAGTCACTTAAATCACCCTTTCTCCCTATTCTGATGGGGTGTACCAAATTTAGTGGCTTTTGAGTGTCGGACTCATTTTCAGGTTGAAAGATGGAGCAAACTGTTTCAAAGGATGGAGGGTTGCAGTAGGAGGACTGTGGTATCAGCTGTGACTGTATGGCAAAAGTAATAGTTTACATGGATCAAAGGGTAAGATTTAAGGGCCTCTCTGCAGAATTTAGTTAGGTCAGGACTAGCCCAGGGTCATAGATGTCCTTTGGTAAAATGAAAAGACTTAACTTGAAGCATAGAAACTGCTGTCAGTCTGTTTTATAAGTATGAAAAGGATAATAGCAATGAAATTTAAAGACTCATCTTGCTGTGTGTATCACCCACCTGACAGGCAGCGTGCGGTCTCCTTTGCGTCGGTCCATCTCCCTTTGAGGTACAGGGTACCAGCGGAAGTTGAGCTTCCAGTTGAATCCTCCGTATGTCATGTCAGAGCCTGCCATGTACTCAAAGGTATCATCGCTGATAACGTCGATAATGGGGCACACCACTGTTTTCCTACAGTAAACAGAAAGACATCAGCACACAAACACAGTACATCAACCTGCTGTTCATAACCCTGGGTGGACATCAACCAAGGCTAAAAGCTCATCTGCAAGATGTGTCACCTCCAGAACCAACTTCTCACCAGCTGTCACTCATCTCTCATTACACCTTTGTAAACCCTGTGCGTTTTCTCCATGTGCTGGTGTGAGTGTGTGTGTGTATACCTGCTTACGGGTAGCAGTAAATAGAGAATGAGTAATTAAGCGTAAGATAAACACAAGGGCAAGCCCCCTGCAGGCTCAACAATACTTTATTGATTTTCTTTTCCAGGCTTGCCAATGGTCTGCGTATCTTTCGTGTTTGTGTGCCTTACCTGTCTTGTTTGATGCGGGCAAGCAGAGGCTCCAGCCATCCTGTTGTGCATTCACAGTGAGCATCCAGAAAGGTTATGACCTGAGAACATGGAGGGAAAACATAAGACAAATCTACAGTGCAAACACAATATGGAGAGCAGTTGCTGTGGATGTCTCGTATGTGGACATGCGCACACACCTGGCCAGTGGAGATAGACGCTCCCTTGAGGCGTGCGCGGATGAGCCCGGACCGCTGCTCCATCCTCACGACTCTGACGGGGACTTCCAATTTTCTCACATACCTCTCCAACTGCTGTTTGAGGAAATCTAATAAATGCATATATAAACAGATAAGAATGCAAAACGGGCGCCTACAAAACAAAAGCTGGATTACAAGCTGTTCCTCCAACCCACTCCATTTGTAGCAGCAGGGATCAGAGATAACTGTGCGCTTGCGTGCTTTCTTTCACGTATGTGGCCTTCTCATACGATACCTCTTGTACCTGCTAGGAGCTTCTCTATCAGCTTGAACACAAGTGCAAACATAAACACACAATCCGTGACCTGCACCATCTAACCTCAGGTCTCGTAAGGTTGCTTCTGCTGGTGGTAGTTGGTTGGGGTGGGGGATTGAGGGTAATAACAGAGTGTAATCCCTGCGTCTGGCAAATTAAAGACCTAATCTCCCCCAAACAGGGATTAACAGTATTGCACAGGGTGGAGTGGCACACACAGCCCTCATACATGCACTGACTCTCTCTTGGGCACCAGCACAGGCACATACACACATGTGCAAAAACATCTACCTACGCAGAATCCAGCAAAAATCATAGCTCTAAAAAATAGGCTAAGCCTCAAACTAGAGAGAGACTGAAGGAATTATCTGCAGTGAGTGTTACTGTGCGTGTGTGTGTGTGAGTTTACCTCTCTCGCTGGCATCATCCACCAGAACAATCTCCTCCAGCAGTGTGTGCGGAGAGCGGTCAATCACGGAGTGGACGGTTCGCAGCAGCGTGGTCCACGCCTCGTTGTGAAATACAATCACAACGCTGGTGCGAGGAAGATTATCGGGGTATAACTTGTTCTTGCACCTAAAGCGAGTAATCAAAAACATGGAAAAAATAATCAAAAGGGTCAACTCCATGCTGCAAGAATACAAGAATATTTACAAGCATATTTCTACATATATAAATCTTTGGTTGCAAGTTTGGTCTGCTACCCATATGAATTAAAGCAGAAAGAAAAACTTAGAAGGCCCAGAGACATGCTATTAACTAACTGCATCTCTCAAAGAGATGCCACAACAGAACTGGTCCAGAAGACATACAGTAGAACTGACATGATATTAAAGCCAGAATCTTGTACACAGAATATATGATATCAACCTGAACCTTTCATCTACTTCTGGAACAACAGATATGATTCAAAAAGAAACTCCTTAAATTTTTTTTAGATGTAGACTCTTGGTCTGAAAAGTGAAGTCAGAAATGCAGAAGTTAAATAAACCTAATGGACAAAAAGAAGTCTATTAGAGAATAGAAAATAGATTGTCTCACGTTGTTTAATACTTCATTAAACATGTTCCTCATGAGTTAATGGTCTAAGCCAAATGTTTAAAGTGACGGTCAAACAAGCATGATGTTATTTTATATTTGTCTGGCCCATTTAGGGATCTACGCTCCTACTGTTACCTAAGGCCACAGGCAGTGGGTAGTGACTGAGAGAATGAGACTCCCGACAGAAGAGGCAGAAACGAGCTCAAATGGTGTCAGAGTAGAACGCTCAACCCAAAACAGAAGTAAGAAAAACTAATGAACGATGTCAGAGTAGCTTGGTACATCATTTATTTACAGTATTCTAAAAGACTTTGGGCCAAAAAGTTTGGAACTAATTAGAAAAAGGTTGATACAATGTATAACAATTTGTATCTATAAAACAGACTTGGCATTATTTCAGAGATTGAATTATATTTTAAATTAGTTATTAATCTACAGTCTGCTTATTTTAATTAGTTCTAAATTTCAGAAATCTTCAATGTCACCAAATGCTTTGTGTGTAGAATGATACAAAGTTGCTTAGCACAAGGCAAGCTCATTCAAGAGGGCATAACTGCACAGCACAAATGATGAAACAGCTGAACATACAACATGAAGCAGAAACAACAAAAAATACAAAGGAGCAAAAAGAAAAGGTGTGCGAGATGCATCAAAAACTAAAAGCAGACAAGGCTTCAAAAAAGGCAACAATACAGGCAGTAAGTGAAAACGCAGACTTGATTTTAAACAGACAAACATGAACTTGCAGAGACCGAACAAAGAAAGGAAAAAGAAAAATCCTAGGAGACACATAACAATCCGGGCTCTGTGCGACTGTGAGAGCTGCAGCTACATCGACTTTATATAAGAGTTTAAAAAAAAATCAACTAAACCACATTAGACATTAGTCCTAAAATCACTCAGATCATTATTTTGCTTCTTGTGAAAAATCATCGTAATCAACTTCAAAGAAAACAGAGTGAATAATAAACGAGTATCCGAGCGTAAATCCCCAGATTTAGACCAAGAAAGACAGAATTAGTGGGTCAGCATGATCACACTTGATTAGTGATATTAATTAGAGTGCGAGTCATTTTCGTTGCAGTGTTGAGTGCACACATCAAACTCTCTTACTGAGAGACAGTGAAGGATGCAGTTGTCTAACACAGGACAACAGGCACAAGACGACAAATATTAGCACAGTGAAGACAGTCACATCTTTTTAAATCTCTCTCCACAGTATTTCCAGAGAAACACTTCATTTTAAATGGTCAAATTGTCAGGTATACACTCCTTAGGTATCAAGCTTATTTCTGTTCATGGCTGGGCCTCACACATACGCAGTTTGATCTTTGATCTCAGTAAAAACATTGCATAATACCCAATTATATATTTAAAAAAAAAAAACACCCCCAGATTTCCCCCTTTCTTTTAGTGCAAAAAAGTCCAAACATATTTTGAAAAGGCTCACACTTAATGAACCATCCAGCTATAAAACAGATGATTCACGTTCAGTCAGTCCACTGTCATTACAAAGAAACGCTCCTGTCATAAATCAAAATAATGTGTGGGCACGGCTCCTTGGCTGAAGCATCCCGCTTCAGTGCGGCATGGCAGGCCATAGGTAATGTCTTTGTCAGACTGTAAAACTGATGATGATTCAGACCTCTGGCTCCAATTAAATTAACAGTTCAGACAATCTCCCTCAAGACTTGATCCATTTCTAATGATTTATGACAAAATACTTCCTGGTGCAAAACAATAAAAAGTTATTCTCTTCTTATCTGCAATTTCCAGTTCGCAAAGCAATCCAGTCCCCTGGATTGGACCTTTTGTCGGCTGAGTTCTGGCCTGTATGTCTGACGCTTTAGGATTTAGGCACGAAGTTTGCACCGTTTAAATAAATCTGACAATTTCAAGGTTGATTTCAGTTCAGTATGAAAATCAGCCTTCCGATGTCTTCTTGTCAGCCTTCTTGCTTGATGTAGCTACTCCAACACAGTCTCTTCACTGTAGCTGCCTTTATTTGCTCATAACGTTTTATTGCACTAGCTGTAAAGCAGCACAGATACCCGCTCCTACAAATAAACGTTTAAAATGAATTTCCAGAAATTCTTCCACTATGTTTTAGGTTGGCTTGAGTTTATAAAAACCATCAAAATCAGTTTAGGGGTCACATTAAAACTCCTTACTGCTGGCCTTGACTGCTTTACTTCAGTGTTACACAGACTACAGTAAATGGACTACCTATTCATACTACATACAATATTCTTTTTTTAAGTAATTTCTTTACAGGTTTATGTTTACCAAAATTAAGCAACATGTTCCACGAAAATCCCTGTGAATAACATATATTAAGTATGGGTTTGTGGGTCACCTGGTTAGAGTTAGAGCAGACCGAATCATCTGTACACACATCTGTAGGTCAAGCAAAAATCGTAGCCTGCCATGACACCTGCATGCAAGCCCGATATAAAACTGTCTCACACTCTAAGTGTTTTCTAAGTGTTGGAGGACGAAACTGAAAGCAGCCCGACATCCTTCCTCTAACAAATTCAGCTCTTACAAGAGCCAAATGGAATAGGATCTGATTTCCTCCATCTTTATAACTCCCCCTCCTGCTTGTGATCATCCTGAGCGCTGGAATGCTTCCTCGCTCTCTCTGCGGTTGATTCTGACTCAAGGAATGCAAGAGCGACAGAGGAGAGGAGGTCAAGAGTGTATTCTCTCCTGCAGCTGCCCGTGGAGCACGTTAAAAACACGAAGTAATTCTCAGTGTTTGGGGTGTGCATGTTCGTATGCTCGAAAATAGGGAGGTCGATGAGCACACAAGATGATTCACTGTAAAAACAGAGACAGCCTTTGAGTCTTTTAATGTTTTTCTAAGGCGGCTCATTATTTCTCGCTCACATGAAAAAAACATGAGTTAAGGCATGATCTTTGGTGTGTAGCAGAGGAAAAAGAAGACCGTGTGTCTATACACAGCCAGTTGCAAACATGTTTATTTGTATTAGCATTTTTTTTTTTTAAAGAGCAATTGTAGGGAGCCCTGTGCACTCGAACAGTCAGGGTGGCGGAGCAACATTTGGCAACGGCAAAGCAAGCTAATGAGTTACAGGCTGCGTCTTCAAGCAGGGAATTGTGGGGATATTTAAACATGGGCGTGCGCGCTGGCTTTAATTAAACAGCATTATTGTTGCAACATTACACACACACACCAATAAAAGTCTGCATTCTCAAAAAACAACAAAAACAACAATGTAGTCATCACCAAAAAAAAAAAAGCTTTTCTGAAAGGTGTGGTCAAGAAAAGTATTTTCACATACTGTAAATCCACCCAGACACATATAGAATTACACACACACAGGCGTGACCGTAACGTCAGAAAGTAGCGATCTTCGGACGGGGCGTGTGGATGTCATAAGGCCTGCTGCACAAAAATGATCCAGATCATTTCCTTGGCCGACTACATGGTGCCCTTTAGAGTGACCTGACAAAATATAAAGCTCATCAAATTAAATCTCTTGCACAAGTTTGTTAAAGTCCAAGACAAGAAAATGGTCATAATTCTGCCAAGACTGCATGTTACATTGAAAATGCCTGACTTCCTGTTGGGCCTAAGGTATGGCTCAAAGCTCCAGGCTTTTTGTCTATCTTAAGACAAAACAACATAAATGCAGATTAAATATGGTGCTGGGGTGGCTTCACTGAAATATTGTAGGTGGCACAAAACAGCCATTTTGCCACACTGACGTGTAAAAGCCATTAAATATAAACTGCACGAAAGGTGATTCATGGAGAATTTCCATGGCCCTAGGGTGGACTGCCATAATCTTCACACTAAAGCATAATCAAGGCTTTAAGCGCCTTGATGTAACTATTGTGATTTGGTGCTATGGAAATAAAGCTGAGCTGAACTGAAGGCTTGAAGTTTACTCGCAGAACCTTTCAGGTGAATATGGTGAACCTGTGAGGAGTTCATCAAAGTAAAATTGACATTTCCTGTTCCCACTAGCTGGTGCTCAAAATATCATTGACTATTGGGATATAGATGTCTGAATCTTATTAAGTGTCAAGTTTGGAACAGACTGAACAAAAGCTATTTCAGTTATACTATTTTGGCTCCTCGTGGCAGCACATCAAAGTCTGGAATGCCACCAGCGGATCCACCATTTAATAAAAACTCACAGCCCTCATAATAACGTAACATCAACTCTTTGATGGTTATCTGGTCAAAATTTAATGCGCTGATCCTGCCTCGATCAGAGTGTAAAACATGTTAAATACTGTCATATATGAACTCTTATAAATCACGTCAAGCTTGGGGCTAGTTGGACAATTTATGTGTGAATTACACATTAAAATTTAATGCTGAATGACTAAAACTCACCACTGCATCACGGACACGGCAATCAAAAGAAAGTCAAAAGCTTCACAATTTAGCATGACCAAAGTCTTTTGGTCATGCTAAATGATCAAATATGAAGATGATTACATTAAACTATGAGGAGTTTATTAAAGTAAAATCCCCAGATTCATTTGACAGAAACATAATAATGCAACGAATTAATTACAATATGGCCTTCGCACTGTCAGTGCTCGGGCCTTAAAAAACCATAAGTGAGTTTTTCCTCCCCTTTAGAGTATCAGCTAATGACAACCTCATTTGTGATGAATTCAGCCAGTTTCCCTAAACTTGCTGATCCACACACAAATACGCAGTGAAATAGACACAAATGCATGCACTCCTACACACACGCAGCCACACGTTCCCTTGCACGATATTGACTCCGTCTTATCTACTAATTGGAAAAGCAGATAGACGGGGGGAAGGCTGAGTGAAAACACACCTAGTAATCAACTCTCGCTCAAAGACTAAAACCCATTTCACGGATCAAGGTCCTCTTACTCTCCTGCCTGTCTACAGTGCATGTGCCCCTTCCTGTCACTGTTGCGCCTCTCAGTCAGTCTTCCTCTCCATCGCTCCAAAAACCTTCATTTCTGATGCATGTTCCTCTACTGAAGCAAAAAAAAAAAAAAGGCGGGGGGTGGGGTGGGGGGCTGCTTTCCACCTCCCTGAGCTAACCTTGACATATCTTTTCAGCTGTTGGCTGGATGCACATCGTCTGCCTGTCTGAAGACTGAACAAC
This sequence comes from Haplochromis burtoni, assembly GCF_018398535.1. Taxonomy (NCBI): domain Eukaryota; kingdom Metazoa; phylum Chordata; class Actinopteri; order Cichliformes; family Cichlidae; genus Haplochromis; species Haplochromis burtoni. Next base: position 406,432 of record NW_024582591.1, on the reverse strand, counting down.
CTTCAACCTAAAACCGCTTGCACTCACACACAGACACAGTCAACATTGAAATTCTGCTCACATGATATATGAATTACACACATAACTTATATTATAAAAGTGTTGTTGAAAAAAACATTACATCACTAAAATGATGCTTTAGCTGTTGTGACAGGGTTTAGGATTTATTTATGGGCAGCAATTGTGTAAATATGACTGCCCACAGTCACCACATGTTCATTCATGACTTTACAGAAACCTTGCAGAATAAAGGTGCTCAGAATGGGGCTTTCATTCACTGATTGCAATATTAAGACACAATTACTGTTAGGTTGGCTATGTCAAGCAGTTTTACAACACATATAATAAACACAAGCACGGCTCTGCTTTACTTCTTTGTGACCGTGAGCAATCAGACAAAGATCCCTGTGTGATGTGCTAATGAAAACTGTTCTGGTAGCACTTTATCATCAGCTGGATTTAACAGCAGCCTTGAATGAATGAATCGCTCTAAAACCACATGCAGTCCCAAAAAGAACATTTTCACAGGTATTCACACGCAATCCTGTGAAGAACTAGGTACACCCTCACTGCTTCCATAGGAATTAAGAGTGTAAATAGCAGATGGGTGCACTTGATTAACTGATCATCAGCAAGTGTGAGTGTGAGCAACTCGAGTTGTTGATCTGGAGCATTCAGGTGTGTACAATGTTCCCAGGACTGGATACCCAGCCAATTCACCCCAAGGTCAAACTGTGCCAGTGCTCAGAGAAACTGGCAAAAACCCAAGAGTTTCATCTCCGACTCTCCAGGCCTCAGTTAGCATACTGAATGTTAAAGTTCATGACAGCACAATTACTAAAAGACTAAATAAGTATGGCTTATTTAGTTCCCAGGAGAAAGCTGCTTCTCTTTAAAGGGAACATTGCAGCATGGCTTACCGTAATTGTCGGGCTATAAGCCGCTACTTTTTGCACAAGCTTTGAACCCTGCAGCTTTTAGTCAGGTGCGGCTTTTCTATGGATTATCCATGATTTTTGTCATATTGTAAGACGATTTGTTTTGTTTGTTCCGCTGTTGTACGGCACTACGTTGCCTGGCGGAAGGGCATGTGATCAGACACACAGTATCGGGGTTCAAGAGTGGTATGTTGGTCACATGTCCATCCGACAGGCAACATAGTGCTGTACAAGTAGCGCGAAAAACAAACTTCAAAGTAGCGCTATGCGTTCAGCGGGAGTCGTGGATGACGAGCGGCGATAAACTTGCGAAAAGCAAGTTATGCTCAACTCCACCGGTGGATTCTGACAGCGTGGAAAAGTGTGAAAACATCCACGATCACCAACGGATTTCGAAGGGCTGGACTGCTGCATGATGGAGAGGAGGACACCGCCACGGCCCTTCTGAGGGTGTTCGACTCTGACACTGACAACGAGGATTTCTTTTGTTTTGAAAGTGACAACGAAGGAGAGAAGCGGAGAGTGGAGGACGTAGGCATCCTGAGCCTGTTCATATCCGACACTGGAGAAGAGGACTTTGGTGGTTTTAGTGCGCAGGAAGATGGTGGTGAATCACTGACTTTTCTTCTTGTTAAAGCTGTGTCACTGCACCTGAGCCTAAAAGGTAGTCCGAATCTATTTTTCTGGTGTGCTGTAGGTTACTGTTATGTACTACATTTGTTACTCATTTATGAAGCACAGTACATGTTTCCTACTTGTAATTACCGCTACTTGTACATATACCTAAAAAGTTATGCAAATATGTACCCATAACTTGTTTTTCAAAATATTAATAAAAGGGGTGTGTCTCCAAACAGCCATCTCTTTCCTGACAATTCCCTTTGTGCATATTCTCTTACATATGATAAGTCAACATTGAAACACCTGCGGCTTTTAGTCAGGTGCGGCTAATGTATGTACAAAACAGGTTTTTCCGCTGATTTTAGCTTGTGCAGCTAATATTCAGGTGTGCTTTGTAGTCCGGGAAATACGGTAATTTTGCAAAGTTGCATCTGAGAGAAAAAAACCCACACAATTGTTTTGGAACAATATCTTTTCAACAGGCAAACCAAATGAGGAGATGTTTGACCATAATGGTCACGTTATGTTGTTGAAAACCAAACAGAGCACATCAGCAACTATCAGCACAGCTGGGCTTGTTTTGCTTTAACCGACCTGGGCACCTTGCAGTCACTGAGTAACCTAGAGTTAAATGTGAGGACATCTGTGTGATAGATAAAACTTGTCCCAAATTGGGTCAGGCTAAAGGACAATGATCCAAAAACAGCAACAAATCTACAATAGAGCAGCATTTAAAAAAGGATCATGGTGCTGAAATGATCAAGTCAGAGTCCAGAGACCTCAACCTGACTGAAATGCAGTGGTGGGGCCTTAAGACAGCTGTGAAAAAACCCTCACAAACATCAATGAACTGAAGAAACATTGTGGGCAATAATTCTTAAACACTGATGTGAGAAACCTATACAGTCATAGAAAAACTGATTACTTCCAGTTACTACAACTAAAGGTGGTCCTATAAGCCATTTAATCACAGAGCCGTGTGTAAACTTTCCTTTTCACATGACCGTATCTACTGTCATGAAATCCTGCACACTGATTCTCACCAGAGCTCAACTGGCAGTTTTGAAACCAACACAAATGGTGCTCAGCAGAGTTTGTTTTAACACAGTGTGAAAGTTCTTCAAAAACATTTGTCTTTTAAATGTTTTTTTCCATGAAAACCATTTTCAAATGATTTGCAAAAAGGAAAAACAGAAGCTGGTTGAAACTGGAAAGAAAATAATAATATGAATTGTGGGAAGCTTTGTGAACACCACAAAAAAACCCAAACAAAACCCAAACATCATACATCTTTGGAAAACATTCTGCTGTCTGTGCGATGTTTAGGTGGCACTGGATAGATTTGACATGTATAATTTCCTGTTATTAATATTAACATATAATGATTTATGTTTATACTTACTACACAACATAACACAAAGAGGATATTTAGGCCCTGCTTCACACAATATGAATACCGAATTAGGAACTCCTGACTGTTTTTCAGGAAGTTCAAATTCCCTTGAGATCTTTGAGGGCACCACACCCTCTCTGCTCTCCGAGTATCAAAGTTTAATAACTTCCTAATGAATACTCAGAGGTGCTTCTAACCTACATTTATTTTTGTATGTTATCCCATTTTAAGATATGACATTTTTACTAGACATTTCTTTAAATCTCCTATCTAAAGTTTACCTAATTTTGCTATACTGTATAGGTCATGCCATTTAAAAACAATAACACTAATAAAAGATGTATTATTGTTATTATCATGACAAAACACAGGACTTGTTGCTGGGAGAGGCAGCTCACCCTTCTAGGCGGACGTCAGGCAGCGAACGATTGAGAGCAATCATCTCCGAGGCCATGAGGTTGAACTGGTTGATCTTAAACATTTCCTTCATTTTCTCCTGCTGCTCTTTAGGGATCACCACAGGTTTCCCTCCTTCACCAGGCCCATCTCGCGGTCTGGACATGGTGTCTACAGAGGATACATATTCAGCTTTTCAAACTTGATGGTTGACAGTGCCATAAAAATGTGTCTGTGTATGGGTTTGTGTGGTGATACACCCTCACCGTCTCTCCCGGGCAGTCCTCTCGGCTTCTTGTCATCACACTTGTTGCACTCGCTGAAGTAGAGCAGAATGAACATGTCCAGCATCACCCAGACCAGAGAAGTGGCCAAAACCACCTTACAGTAGGCGAACCTCCGCATCCTGAAAATGTAGAGTGAGAAGTGGGGGGTAGTTACCATCAGAGGGTTTCTTTGAAAGCATGGTAGAGGAGGCAACTCTTCTCATATCTTTCCCACCTTTCTACTCAGTCCACTCAGCGTTTAGCCTTCCTGCAGCTCTGAGCCTCAGAGTGCTGGAAACACTTCCACCTGTCCATCAGTCTGCCTGACTCCTGTCTCCTATCTGTCAAGCTTTTTATCAGGGCCCCTCTAAGTGGTCGTCTCTACACTCAGTGAGATTCTCAAAATGACGGACTCGTGTCTTACTGGAGAAACAAAGCAATAAATCTAAGAACAATGAACGTTTATAATTGTTTATAGAGTCGATTTTGTTTTGTTTTTTAAAGGCAGTGGTTCCAGAATGGGGCTGCCAAAGAACATCAGTGTACTAAGTCCAAGTGTGCCTTGGGATTTTGTGACAACCATACATAAATATTGCATTACACAACTGCACAAAGACAAACAAATGAATTTTTAATTTCCTGTGTGTTGACAAATTCTATCCACTAAAAAATAAACTAAAAAACAAAATCCCAGAAAAGTCTGTTTGTACAGTTTCTAGATGGTGCATATTACAAATATTTGACACATCAAAACCTGACAGCAAGGGGGGGAATTCATTTTTATGGCAAGCTAGCCACAACTAACCAATGCCAAGGACCCCACAGCTAAACAAAAGGGAAAAATGAAAACTGCATGTAGATGGTGTCCTGTAAGCTGGCCATCTTATAGCTTCATTGTGTCAACCCCCTGCCCTCTGGCCTGCGTGCGTCATCTGTTAGAAGAAGTTGGCTAAGGTTGACATGCCAAGCAAGTTAAGGAGGCACTTGGAAACCAAACATCCCTTTTGAGAGTCGCTTGGCCCGCTTCAAAAAGAGAGCTGGATTTGAACCAAAGGAAGCTAAACTGTTTGTTGGATTGCGGGAACGTGTCTGATAAGGTGTTGGAGGCAAGTTGCATTCCAGAGGACCTTGTGACACATTCTTTTAGAATATTACAGGTGTTGTATGGTAGGTCCAGGTGGTGCAAAAAAATGCAATCAAAAGAACTGATGACATCTCAGATGACACTCAGAGGCTGTTATACAGGTGTGACTTGAAAATCTGTCTTGCCCTTTGGGCACAAAAAGTTTAAAAACCAATGTTTTACGATATCTAAACAACACTCTAACTACTGTCCAGTTCTACACAACAACCATCTAGTATATCAGTGTTCCCAAATACCCTGCAGGATATGAGCCAATCTACCCTTTGTACATTTAACATACCAAATCCCTGTGTTCTAAAGTGCAGTCAGACACCCACTCAAAGGTAAGCACAAACACACACACACACGGACACACACACACACACACACACACACAGCAGAGAGGGGAGCTATGATAGTAATTGCTTTTCGTTGGCAGGCAGCAAGAGACAAGACACAGCCACATTAAAATTCCACTGCTCCCCTTTCCTTCTCTCCTTCAGCACCATCTCCCTTCTCTTTGGCTGATTCTCTGCCTCAATGATCCCTCAGGTTGCAGCAGCACAAGCAGAAGGGAGAAAATTAATTTGGCCACGGTGATTTCTCTCGTGCCCCCGGGAGGGAAAAAAACGGTGTTTGTGCACAGCTAGCTTAGCTTAGCTTAGTTTAGGTTTGTTTAGCAGCCAGGGAAATAAGAGAACTGCAGAGCAGCGTTTCTAAATTCCACCTGATAGGATTCTGGAAGCACAAAGTGCCGTGTACAGCAGAAAACAAGAGGGAAGATTTAACTGTTTGTCTTTCCTCAGACTTCTGTTCCTGTGAGTCAAGTAGTTTTAGTGTTCAGGTTAGAGCTGTACTCTCCGTATATGATGTGCATATATGTAGTCCAGGGATGGGATTCGAGAACTAGAATATCTAATCTATCAGATGCAGCTCCAGAGTAAGAAATTATGGCATCAGACTCAGCGCAGTGCACACATGAAAGCCGTTTTTATCCTGCTTCTGTTTCAAATAATAAAACATTTGTGGGCCTTTTCCTCACACAGAAAATTGATCAAGAATAGATAAGCAAATAGATAAAGAATAAGGCCTATTAGCAGAATCAATAATGACACTGGTATTGATGAAATCTTATCAATAATCATCACTAATGTACTCTCCAGCAGAGTTGGGCAAATTACTGTTCTCGGATTAAAAGCTGACTCAACTGGAGGCGTAAATTAAAAAAGGTCTTGTCAGCTTGTCTTCTACTTCACAGCGTTTTGTTACTTTGCAAGATTTTATCTCTCAGGTTCACACGCGAAAGAAAAAAAAATTGGTGCAGGGCATCCATCCACCAGCACATACACGCTTAACTGTGATCTCTCACCCCCTGGGGAGAGAAAAAAACATCCAATGAAATCTATTGAACTGCTGCACCACCACCAACTTTTGACAAGGTTAAAATGTAACATGTTACATCAGTTTATACGTTCCCACTTAGCCACTCGACCAGTTTCAGTTTGAGTAAGGTATAAAAGAAAACAAAGCACTTATTGCAAACCACCTCATATCAGCCTTTAGAAACATTTCCTGACCATCACTTCTGCAGCTCCGTTAGATAACATCAGACACACAAAATAAATATTAATTACAAGATTTTTTTTAAAATAAGAAATAAAAACATTTTAAAATAAACATTAAACATCTGTTTTTAATATCTGTAGGGGAAAAGCAAGTTCAGGGAAAATCTCTTGTGAGGATATAGTAAGTGGGATATTGTAAGCTAGTAACATAGAGCTTAACATAGATATGTAAATCATAGATATTTATACATAAAACACACTTCAGACAAATACGTTTTGTGTATATCATTACTGTTTAATCTATCATATTTGTGAAGGACTACTTTAAGACGTAGAAAAATAACTGTGTTTTAAATATTGCCACTAAACAGCAGAAAAAATGTGAATGTGAATAAAAATGTAAATGTCGTATTTCTGTATGAATGATAGAAAAATATTACCGGTAATATAACAAATAAAAACTGTTTAATTGTCATCAAATGGAAACTTCCTGACCTGGGATGAAAAAACAAATACTCAAACCAGGAAGTGAAGCTCTTTGGATGTTAAAACCTCCAGAGCTATACCAGAAATAAACATCTTTACAATCTGGTACAAAGAAAATGTTTGGTCTCCGTTACTTTTCTTTGAAAAGGCAGCATGTGTACAGGAAGCGAATCTTTACATAACCAACAAATTATGTTCTATTAGGGTCTAATTAAGTCATAATTAATGCAGTGGCTGCCTTTAGTTACTGGTGGCTACTGACGGGCTAATCGACTGCAGCTAATCAAGTAACAGAACTGGACTTCTAGATCATGTTTGTGGTGTTAAAGCAAATTTACCGCACTTCTCTGACAGCGGGAAATAGAACCATTTAGAGTGTGAGGATCTTTTAGTTTTGTTTTACTCACACTACTGTACAGTTTGACCTGTTCATGCTCTCTGCAGACTGATATACTTTAGATGGTCGCTTAGATAAGGTCTGCATGCTAAAAATGGGCCACTTTAGCCTAGTGGTTGCTAGGACACATAATGACACCATGATGTCTGATATGGATAAAGCTCGTCAAGGGGCCTACAATGCATCTGTGTGGCAAATTTGTTTGCACAGATTTTTTGTATTATAGTAAGATGTTAAAACTAATTAGCACACATATGTGAGTGTGGATGCAAAAAACCTTTCTAGCATTAGTTACCATAATAACATAATCATTCATTACATTCTCTTTTAACTGGCTCCAAAAAGCCAAAGACACAACGGGCAAAATGCCAAACCCAAGACTTCAAAATCATCTCCAGGTCTATCTTTTATATACAGTCTTGCTATTGTCCTTAACATCTTTATATACAGTTATACAAGAAACTAATGTTTAATAGGTGATCATTGTGGCATCTGGCAGTCTGCACTCATGCGTGACTGAAGGAGAGCTACAGGGGTTGCTGCGTTCTGTAAAGCTGCTACCGTACTGAGTGTTGAACTGTGCAGTATGTTCACATTACTAACATTAGTTATGGTTCACAGCAGAGGTGCTAGAGGTTTGTGCAGCGATATTGGTGAAAAAGCTGAGTGCACTTACAAAATCACCATGCTATAGGATGTGTTATTGTATCTCTTTATAGCTCTCACATTTGCTTTACCGCTGATGTTATCTTCTGTTGTTTTTTCCTGTAAGCCACGGTGCAGGACCTGACCACATCTGTAATGCACTTTAAACTCAAACCCAGCTTGGTCTTTTGTCACAATTTGGACTGAAAACCATCATAAAACAAAACATGCCAGTTATAAAATCGTTCCTAGTAGATTCCTGGAAAATAACGATTTGGAAAATTCAGATTCCCCCGGATATCCTGAAGGAATTTACCAGACTGTTTATCTCACTTTTTTCCGTCCTCTCAAACTTGTTCAAATTCCAGGACTAGCAGGAAGGCTGAATTTCAGTACTCGCTCTGCAATCTCCGTCCGTTCTGTTTCACTGACAGCTGCTAGACTGCGTCGGCCTTGCTTGACCTTTATGAAACAACAACACAAAACCACACAATGTAGCAGAATCTTGGATATACTTCTCTCTTCACCATTTCTGGTGCAACACATACATAGCAGAGCTCTTATACGAATACAGACACCAACATCGGAGCTTTCCATCACAGAAAAACTTACATATTCCTGTTCACAGCATCATGTCAAAAATGCTGTCGGATGGATGTCAGCTTCTTTCCGGAGATGCCATTTGATCACAGAGAATGTAGACCGCAGTGCTTCAAGCAACAGATACATTAAATAAAAGCACGCGCACGCACACACTCCTGCTTACTGCTGTCTCTCAGCCATGCCTCTCCACTCACTGTATTTCTAATCAGGCATGGCAGAGGACACCTCCGGTCTCCCTGGTGCTCTGGGCTCTGCCTCTCTGTGTGAGTGTCTGTCAGTTTAGTTTATGTTGGGTGCTAGTCTCTTTGAAGTCTCTTTTAAACAGCCTGGTTTCATATGACGTTAAACAGACCCACAACTCTCCATTGTTCTTGTTAAGCCATTAGCATACTGCACTTCCTCCATCTTTCTTTTAAACCTCCATCCTGGTCATCATGCACTCTCGTTCCCAGCCGCCCCACCCCCACTCCCTCCCGTTTCTCTCTTAGTGATGTTTTCTCCTTTCAATAGCGGTTGCCATCACTACTTCCCTACAAAAACACAATTTCCTCCTTCACATCCTTCTCTGTGTCTCTCTTCATCTTCCCCTCCTCTCCTTTTCTCCACAGGCTTAATCCCCCTTTAGAGATTGCACAACCACTATTTCTCACAACCATTTGGAAAAACTCAGCAAGAGGATCCAGCACTTCACTCGCTTTAGAATTTATGACTGCGAGCGAGGATCCTCCCTTCTAGGGATTTCATGTTTATATGTATAAAAGAATATTCAGAGGAAGGCAGGGAGATAATACTGTACGTGACTGAGGGCAAATGAAAGAGATGATGAGTGTTACTAATAAACACAAAGTTTGTCCTGCTAAATATGTTAAACGACAAATGTGGACCCTCTGTATAGCAGTTTTGTTTTGTTTTGTTTTTTAAAAATCATAATATACAACCAGGTGTATTTTGTTTCTAAAAGTGTCTAAACATGCTGCCTTTTTGAAGCTTCCTTAAGAGGAAAACCAGAGACGGTGCTATTCAGGTGTACGAGTTGTCCTTGGGTCATATAGGCTTGATAAGCTCAACAGTTTCCAAGACAACGCTGATGGGAGCGCTGATTTTCTGAACAGTCGTAATGCATCTCAATTGGAGCAGAACAAGGCTCAGGCTAACATTAGGGGAGGGAAATAGAAACAGAACACGGTGGCCTGAAGCCCCGTCTTCATGCTTCTCTAAGGAGTACACAGTCGCCTGAGGCAAATCAGCTGGGTTCGCTTAATATCCAGATCATAACCTTGACTGCAGAATATAGACTGGTCCCGTCGAGGAAATAAAAAACCCAAGGACTGGGACACAACTGAGAGAGAGTGAAAGAGACCTGCCATCAGTTAACAAAAAAAAAGGGAGAGAAAATACACGCTCTGCCCATCTGACAGTGGACTTAAAAAACATACCGAGCACTGTACCTCTTTGGCATGTTGCTCTCTTCACCGTGAGTTACAAGCTACATTGTATGATTCAGACTAATGCAAAATCCAAGACACTTTAATGAACAACCCAGAACACACACACACACACACTTAAACATGCCCCCTCCCACACACACACACACACACACACACACACACACACACAAAGAATTTGTTTAGGCTGCAATCTATAATTAATTAACCACAAGATTCATTGGTGACAGTGTTTTAGTTAATATTAGTGCGAGCCTGTAGAGCTCGAAGAATTCAATCATCACTTAAAAATCCCCCATGAGTCAAGATATCATTTTCCCCATCGAATCACGACATGCTCTTAGCTGCATCAGTGGAAATAAATAAGGGAGATGGAAACAGTGTCAGAAAAGGGCAGAGGAGGTCAACTCAATCCTGTTTGCTGCGTAGATGCTCTCTGCTCCAGCGGAAAATACATGCAAAGTTAGCTAAACTAGTTTCTGAACTAAGAGCTACAAACTCTAAGGCACTAAAACAGGTTCAACTTTCTATTAATGTAGCATGTCAGGAGTCAGGCAGCTGCTCTGCAGGTGGACAGGACTGCGTTATTAATAGGTTATGAGCGAGGCTCTGGGATTGATTACCGATTTATGTTCTACATTTTTTCTCAGTTTTTAATTTTTTTTTCATTCAGACTAATATATTTTAAATTTGAATGGGTCTCAATGATCAGTGTTAGGTGTTTATTTAGAAAAACTCTTTTGTTATTTTATTCAATCCGTTTTTTAAAGCAGCTCTGCAAACTGGCTTACTCACTCTGATTGTCTTCCACATGTCACATGAATCCTTAATGATTTTAACTTGGTGGACATTATTGTTCATTGTTTTGTTATTTATTTATTTATTTTACTCATGTGTGATCTTTGTTTTGAAAGGGGCTTAAAATAATAATAATTATTATTATTTATATACACTCACCGGCCATTTCATTAGGTATACCTGCTTTAACAGTAATCTATTGGGATTTACAAAGAATGGTCTGAAAAAGAGAAAAGATTGAGTGAGCAGCAATTCTCTGGGTGAAAATAACGTATGGTTGAACAGCAATATTGATAATGGCCTTGCTTTGGCCTAAATACTGATATTAGTAACGATCTAAAAGAAATCAATACACCAAAATCAAAATGGTGCTATTCTCTTTGCAGTGATGGTTGTGAGCGTCGCGGTATTTCAGCATGAAAGTCACCTCACTAAAAGAAAAAGGTGCCACTTAGAGAACATTTCATGATTTCCACAGACCATCTAATAATTAAGACTAACCTGAGTACAGAAAAGGAGTGCCCAACATCAGCTGATGTCAAGATTAATTGTCGTCATCTCAGACACAACATTTCCAATTTCACAACACTCACAACAACAACAACTAAATCAAGCCAATAGACGTGCTTAAACACAGCAGCGCTCAGCTGAAACAGGCCCTGCTTCAGTTGTTTAGTTTCATTCTCCCGACACTTCTATAGTCTGGTTGTTTTCCTGAGATGTGGAGCCTGGGGCTTTTTTATCCCCACTACAGAGCTGAGAAATATCAGACCGCACGTACTACTAAGCCACTTGTGTAAGCAGAGTCAATCCCCCAGTATTATCAATGCCTGGTTCCTGGCCTTATTTATTGAAAACATTCCCCTGAGCAAACCCATATTGGCTTTTTACCAAATCACGGTATTACTGGCCACATTTACACTCTACACACTCTAATTAATCAGCACGTACGCCACAAAACAATGGTAAAATCTTTGCATGCTTTATTGATTTTTAGAAAGGCTTTCGATTCCATTTTGCTAGAGGGTTTAAATTAAAACATTCTCTGAATAAGCACAGCAGGTAGACGTTTGAAAACAATTAAGTCGACGTAAAGTCTTATTCGAATGACCATCAGTACATGAGGAATGCAGAGGTTGTCAATAATCCTAATCCATAATTTCTAATGTTAAAGAAAATCTTTTTTGCGTGTGTTTGGTATTTTATCAAGACTTCTTTTCTGCTTCTTTAAACACAGCATGAAAAGTCATTCACATAAAGGTCAAGATGAAACCTCTCAAGTAGGATGGAATGGCTGATATATATGATAGTATCTTTCAACAGTTTTATGTGACAACCTATAAATAGTTCAGTCTTCACCGAGGGGCCAGACAGATTTCAATCAATATTTGTCAAAAAATAGCCCACATATAAGCCTGAGGACTCATATCATTATTCAAGCTTAATGCCAAAGGCCTGCATTCAAAATATAAAATTAGATTCACAAGTTTAAGTATTATTAATGTTTTAAAGCACCAGAAATAAAAGCAATTGCTGTGAACAATAACCCATTTCACTCTAATGTTTACTTTGTTTTTGGATGACAACTAGATTTTAGTTATTGATGCATGAACAGGTTCATGTTAATGTTCCTGCAGGTAAAGGTGGGGCTGACTTGAACCATTTCACATACTGCTGGGTAGCGTGTGAATTCCCCTTTGGGCATCATAATGTTAGTTATTTCAAGCTAAACACTAGGGCTGCACGATTAATCGTTAGAAAATCGCGATCTCGATTCATACTTATGTGCGATCTCATTTCCAAATGACAACGATTTAAAAAAAAAAAAAAAAGACGACGATTGTACCGCATTTTGATCCGGGACGTACTCTGCATGAAAACAAGCGCTCACTCTTCCTCTCAACAAATGACAAGGGCGGAGCCTTATACCACGTGATACAGAAGCTGTGCCGTGTGAATTAGACAGGGAAAAAACAACGGAGAGCACGTCAGGGATGACGAGAAAGTGACAGGAGAAAATCCGTCCCGGTCAACCACCCAAACATCAATAACGGGAACCTTATACAGCGCTTCCCTATACCCGTCGAACTCCCGCAGGCACAAAGAAATTACGGAGGCTATCACTTATCACCTGACCAAAGATATGGCTCCCATCAACACTGTGCAAAACGAGGGATTTAGGAAAATGATCAACACCCTAGACAAACGCTACACAGTGCCGTCCCGCAACTATTTTTCTATTGTTGCACTACCTGCTCTATACACGCAGGTCGAGCAACGGTGGAGACGGAATTTCAAGCAGTACAACATTTTGCGGCAACAACAAAACGTGAGACATTTGTTGTTTTTATGTTTATTTATTGTTTTTATGTTCAGTCTCAACTGTTACGAAGTTGATGTGCAGTTAATAAGTGCAATAAATATTTATACTGGAAAAGAAAATCGTGAGAGAATCGTGATCTCAATTCTAAGCCAAAAAATCGTGATTCCATTTTATGCAAAATCGTGCAGCCCTACCTAAATCACAGACCTTGTTTCCTGTGCTAGGTGTCCCTCCACACAGATGTGCAAGGGTAATTTCTAAATCGGACAAGTTATGCTGGTAATACCGATCCTGAGCAAACAGGGCTCATATCAGTAATAAAAGCAGGAAAAAAATTGGAAGAGGCTAATGAAGGGGAAAAAATGAAAGAAGAAAAAAAAAAAGCAGGGACAAAAACAGCACTTCAGCCTCCGGCAGCAGTATTGACAGTCAACTACAATGAATTTAAAATCATGAGCTTAGAAAAAAAGCCCAAATCTCAGGAAAACAAATAGAAATTCAAATTAGGAAATACCCAATGCAGTCAGTACCTGGCGTTTAAAAACACTGCTTTGGTAAACTATCATCTGGCAGTGAATGCACTGAAACAAAAAGCATTTTTGGCATTTAGGAGAAAATCAGAAACTTCAGCTATCTCCCAAGTTAAGTCAAACCTGTCTTGGACGGACCATCAGCTGTTAAGAGATCACTAGATGTCAGCTACCCATCAGAGTTCTGCATGCAAAAAACTGCAGGTCCATAATAAACATCCCAGGTAATACCCACTGATTAGCAACACTGAAAAAAGAACACCTGAAGTCACAATGAACAAGGACCAAAGGAACCTTTTTTACAATTCTAAAGATATAAAGACCTTTAGCACTTCCTCCAAACTACGTGGGGCATCAACATGAAAATCAAAGCAAATTAAATCTGGCATAATTTTTGGACACAATCCTTGGTCACGGATCAACATAAGCTGCAGGCACAAATGATCTATTAACTGGCTTTTGTAAGTAGTACAGGGAGGAAGCCTCTGTCTACAGTTAACAGCTACCTGTAAACTTAACACACAAAGAAAGAAGTCATTTTTAATGCTGAGTTATACTGGTTTCAGTTGCATGTCTCATTTCCAACTCAACTGTTAACTTTAAACCATGAAACACAACAAAGACACACCTCCAATCATGCTACTCCCTGGCTTGTTATTGTGGTTGTAGCCTAGCTGTAGCCATGCCAACTGCCAACTCCCAACTGGCTATTTAATCATGTTGGGATTCCTACTGTCATTGGGAATGCAAGCAGAAAACACTCTTTAGAAATGTAGTTCTCAGGGGACCACACCTGTGAGTCGCTAAACCTTGGGGAGCCCCCAGAAGTGTATTAGTCAGAACGTACCATTACTGAAATAAACCTCAACACTGTTCAACCTCAGACCAACATGGCCTTCCAATAACCAAAGAAAGTATTTTTGGATGCTCCCTTATTTCCCATGGGTTTGTCACAGTGGATGGATCTGCATGTTTGACTTGGCAAAGACTTCCTGGAGCAACCCTCCCATTTATCTGGGCTTGGGACCAGCACTAGGAGTGCATTAGCTTGTGACCCCCTGAGGCTGGGTTTGTATCTCCTCCAAAAACAAATCAAAGTAAACTAAATTATTAAAGTGATAAAAAAAAAATTGTATCTAGAACAATAGGTAAATCAAATGCAATTTGTAATTGTCCCTAAAGCATGAATATAAATTGGTAGAGTAACATAAACTGTCTGAAATGCAAAACATAAACAGTTCCTGATGAAATACAGACTAAGCGGACACAGTCTAGCCACAGAGAACCAGTGACACAAGAAAGCTGGCCTATGAACCGAGGAAGAGGCACCGCAGAACAGTACTTCTTAAAATATAACAAATAATATCAGAGCCAAATTTGGTTTGTGAATCTTCGCATAGGTGGATGACAGTGAAAAACAGCTGATTCTGTTAGTTGAGGGACCTGCAGCATCTATCTAAACTATCTATTGGGGTTTGTGATACAGCCTCAAAAATCATATTACAATATTTAAAGTAATTTTACAATAATGATCATTCTGACAATATTGGACAAATAAAATGCTGATAAAACGTTTTCCATCCTTCTTTTCCAATGAGCTACTGTCATTGAAGACAAACTACCTTATTCAAAGTGTGAATCTTTCACCACAAGGTGAAAGCAGAAGCAGCATTAGAGCGTAATAGTAGTGACACAGCATAAGTCAAATACTGGTGGTGGAGTTTTCCCTGTAATTCTAAGTGAAAGTATAACACAACCTGCACATCACCACCTGATAGTATCTCCTCCTCCTGTACGTTCATACCCTGGTTTTACATGGTGGTGTCTTTTTGCCCCAAGTGATATAAGAAGTTAGTTTCCACGTTTATCAGGAACAGTTTTCTCATATATTTTGCAAAGAATTATTTTTTTTTGGAGTTTGTTGAAATAGCTTCCTTTTTACAAAACCAGAGTTTGCCATCCAGCTCTCTATGTCAGACATGCCTGTTCTTGTCAAGTTGTTGTGTTCACTAAGGAACATAGATGCTTTTTATATCCCATAAAAATGTATTCCCCATATTATCGCAGAGGATTCATCCCTACTACTTACATAAAACATTGTTAAAAGTTCTAAAAATCAGTTTAAAATACAAAGAGGAGTACAGAGAGAACTGCCCATGGCAGCGTAAAAGTCCCAGCTAAAATTGATTACCAATGCAAAACTTGGCTCACAAGCAAAGTGGAATTAAATACTTCAATCTCCAATCACTGGGGCCTTTTTGGCCAAAATCAATATGCATTACTGTCACGAGGGGTGTTCCCCTGATGGTTGGAAAGAGAGTGGAGCTTTTTTTGTACACGTATTAAAATAAATTGATCACAACACACCTAAGAACACATAAATGACTGCATCATCCTGGTGGTCCGTTTGATGTTAGTATGCTGTAAATGATCTTTTAACAACTATTAACTTTTTTGCACTTGCCTCGCAAAAATGCAAAGGTACACACAGTGGAGGCTTTGATCACACTGGCTGGCACAAATAATACAACAGTTTACACAATTAAAACATCATCGCAGGCTGTGTGTTAATTGGTGTTAACATGTACTCACACAGAAACTCCCTAATCACCCTGTAATACTTAAAGTCTGAACCATTAGGCCCAGTGGGTTTGTGTGTCTGGTCTCCCCTGTATGTTTGCGGCTCTTTTCTACTATTACAGCTGCTGCTATTCCTACTATAACTCATGCCAAGCAGGAGGGATTAACAGGTCTCTGAGAGCACAGCTGGATTTCTCTGCCTACTAACCACTTTAACAATATGCTTTGATTTTTTTTTTAATCTAAAAATATGAAAAATTTTAATATTTCTAAGACTATGTTACAGTGCAACCTCACAATTTTGTGGCTGCTTTCCTCTGTAAAACGTCTTACAGTACCTTAGGCAAAAAAAAAGGAAAGAAAATGTCTTTAAAGTTTATATCTGAAGCTACTTGGAAGAGAACTGCATTGCTGTCTATTAAGCATGACTTCTTAATAGACTGTACCATGTCAGCATGTCTATTTCCCCAGCACATAATATGTGATATATTTGTCATATTCTTTGGACTTTTGTGGAGTTACTGGTCAATTTTCATACATACACAGTGTAAAAACCAATGTGCAGACATATGTTTAGCTGCCCCCCAGGTAACACACAATAACAAAAAAATCAAAGGTTAACTAGGCTCTGATTCCTCACTGCATTAAAGTATCTGTTGTGTTACACAATTTCTAATCTGTATTATAAAGCACACAGACATACAAGAGTAAACAACAACAACAAGGAATCAGGAAAAATGCTTTGTATTGTTGCGTTGCATTCCTTGCATTATGTTGCATTGATGGTTCTTTTGCAACCCTCTTTTCATCGTTATGCCATTGTTACGATTTTTAGCATTATTGATGATCAGTGTTCTGACTTTCTCACTCTCATTTTAGAACCAAACACAGCAGCGCTTTAAGTGTCGTTTAAAATTCCTTAAGAAAACTCTAATGCAATCTTCACATTAACTGAATTTCCTGGAACAGAAAAAGCTTGATAAAAGTTGATTTATAGTTGCTGTTACAGCAGCTGATAAGATCAAAGAAACATCCCAACAGTGTTATGTGCCAAAGGTAGTTTGGATTTTTCAAATATGGTAACAAATCAGATATAATAAAGCTTTGTAAATTTTAGAGAAGGGCATTGCTGGATGTCAGCAACAGGGGGGAACGGGGAACCACAGAAGCCAATAACACTAATGTAGTGTTGCAAATGAAACTTCTGCTAACATTAACTTCCCACACTGACACAATATGACACATTTTGCCTTTGGATTTTCAGATTTTACTCATCTCTGTATTTAGCATGTTACCCTTTTTCACACATAGCCACCAGACAGTAAATAGTCATAAAGAGAGCAACGTGCTGCAAAGACACGCGTCACTATTTTGGGAACTTTCTTTTAGTTTTGACACATTTATAGGCACAAAATTGATAACAGGAGCAATTTACAAACTAATCGGTGATTTCAATCCTTACTTATGTACCTATGACCCTTAATTTTTGTTTTTCAACAATTGTTTAACAACACTTTAATTAGAATACTTAAACTTGTGTATACAAATAGTGTGCTAGTATAATAATGTGTGACAATGGCATAGATTTGTTCAAGGGTTCAACACACAGAGCATAAACAATAGATCATAGCAAAGTCTGAAATATGAAGACAATACGAGACAGTTACATAACTGTTACAAGCTGTTTCTATGACGCATTAATGAGTTACTGATAGTAAAAAATGAGAGAAATAAGTGATATGAGATCGGATGAAGCAGTGCTCTCCTACATGCATTTTACAGTTGTAATAATACTCTAGCTATTATTCTTGTTATATCTTCATTTCTCATTCTTTCTTTTTACTCTTCTTTAACTTGACCTCATTTTTATTTTTTTTATTTTTTTAATCACTGTTGTATATATAAAGACTTTGCCCTCACAATGAGCCTGTGGCACTTTAACTATTTTGTTTATTTATTTCAAACTATACTTTTTTTTTTTTATCCTGCTATGGTAACAATGTAGCTTCCCTTGTGAGATCAATAAAGTATCTATCTGTGTAGATATGTATATTCTTCATTAAATATAGCTGCTGTAACTTGGGCTTTCTACATGATTGCACAGCTGAATGAGGCTAATAAATGGGGACCCCACCATGCAGCTTACAAAGAATTGCATGCACCGCTCCCGCTTCACTCAGGCAACAACAAGGCAGACCCACCTCTCCAATGGAAAGCCTTTCACTTAGCTAACCTCTTTGACAAAGGCAGCAGAAATGCAACATGAGCACCAGAATTGAGTCAAAGTGAATGCAAATGTGCCTAATTTGCAATCAAAAGGGTCAGCACACAAAATCAAAAGAGGCACTTTGCTGTTAATGGGGTGCTGAGGTTTATGTTTGACAATGTAACATGTAATTTCTCAAAAATAGTTTAAGCACACATTTTGATTTTGCCCGTAGGTGAATAAATCTAGTTTGTAGTATACATCAGGATCATATGGGGTGCAATGTTAAAAGGAGGTTATATTTAGACTGAATTTTATCCACTGAACTTCTCTTGTTAAAGAAATTGGATTTTTCAACCAGAAGATAGACTGGCTTATTAAAACAAAGAAAGGGTCACCATAGAGGAGCTGAGGTCAGTAAAAGAAAAAAAAAGAAAAAGTTGCATATGCATGAACCGGTAAATATGTTTAATATATCCAGTTCAATACACAGTACAATAAAAACAAAATCTCAGCCCTTTAGGTTTCAATATGAACAACCCTATCTACAAAAACGGTTGTGTTAACTGTTCCTTGTTGCATCACTTTGTGTAGCCATTCCTTAATTCGTACCTTTCAAAGTGAGTTAAGGGGTCTCTGGTCAGATGTGCAGGGTGCTCCACCAGTAGAGGGGGCGGAGCTTCAGAGATCCCACTTCCTCTTTTGCTCGTCACTCATACATGCTCCTTGAAGAGAAAAGAGAAATAAATTTCGAATAAATATTTATTGTGCTAAGGATGTTAAAAGACACCAAACATGCTGGCTAGAGGAAACTCTTATGCAATCTTGAAACTAGAATAAGGAAATGCTTTAAAACAGCTCTCCATTTATTTATTGTTTTCAAAATTCATGCATCGTACATAGGGAGAGTATTTTTTCAAATGCCAGGCAAGCTCCCACTCAGCAAATTATGCAAATGAGCCAAGATTCAGTCAAACGTGCCAGTATAGTGGACTTTGGAAAGTTCTCAGTCAATTAAAAATTGGCATCCAAGGTCCGCATCTCTTTTTATTATGTCATAAACCAATCATCGTTCCTCTTTCCAGCGGAAATCTAAAGGTCAAACATGACCAAAGACGCCGCCAGCTTTGCAGCAGGATAAAAAAAAGCAAGCGGGGAAACAGAGGGATGATGGGGATGATGGGGTGGAGGGAAGCAGGGATAGGCAACTGACGAATTCTCAGAACTGCTCATTTCACTGGATTAATCTGCTATTTTTGAAAAGTCCACAGAGAGCAGAGATGAGAGCGAATATGACTCAGAGTGGGCCTGTGTGTATGCGGGTCTGCGTGTCCTTCAATCCGGCCCTTGGCCTACTTTAAAGCCAAGTCATCATTCTGGTCCACTGGGGCCTCATATTGCCAGCCAGTGTATATATGTGTATATTGAGGAATTGTATTACAAAAGCAGCCATACCATAAATCTCTTCCTGCCAGCCCACACACTTCTGCATTAGTGAGTGTGAGGAGGCTGTGCTGCAGTGCAGGTATGCCTCAGTATGAGAAGAGTCGTGGCCACCAAAGGTGTCTGCCTGTCTCCTTCTGGGTGCGTCATCAATCCTCATCTCTCTCTTACTTTATCTCTCATATACGTCGTAAGCCGTCTCTCTGTCTGCCCTTCTTTTCTCACTCTTTACATGATTTAAATGAACCTCCATGAAGTTTGAGTGGAATGTAATTCATCTGCAAATTGGAAGCAGGACAAGCAAGAGCTTCTAAAAATACTCATCAGATTCCCCTGACAATGACAAAATAAAACTACAGAACACCCACCACACACTCACACATGACCACACAACACTGCAGTGCAAATAGCAACGCTCTCTGTCTTTGTCTGTGCAAACCTCTTGCTCTTTTTAAAGTCAGAAGGCTTTCTACCTGTCTCATTCTCTGCGAGTTTATGAGCTCTACATGTCTGGGTGGAAAAAAAGATGACAAAAACCACAAAACCCAAGCCGGCAGACAGCAAGCACAGCAGTGATGATGAGAGAATGAATATTGTGAGAAAAGTGTCTGGCAGTAGTGCCCTTTGTTACGCTCGTGATAATAAACTAGCCTCAGTGTTCATGAAGTTTTGAATGACTGTTTTTTACAAATGTAAACTTGACTTTGTACCTTTACAACCACAAAATGATTTCATAATAGATACTCCTGCTACCAAGGCATGCCCCATTTCAGAAATGAAGCACACACAAACACAAACACACTGTTCACAAGGCATAAAATATAGTGGCACATTGTTTTGGCTTACATATGGACAGAAGTATGAGGCAGAGAAAGTGAGCATGCAAGGACCCGTCCAAACACTGGCAAACACACAGTTGTGCCAGTGAAATCTGACATTATGTAAGCCAACACAGGAACCCTAATCCGGGCAGGGATAGCTCAGTAGGTAGCGTGGTGGCCCCATGATCGGAAGGTCGGGGGTTTGACTCCACTGAAAGGCTACCCTGAGGTACCCCTGAGCAAGGTACCGTCCCTACACACTGCTCCCCGGGCGCTGCATTGGTGGCTGCCCACTGCTTCACTGGGTGAATGGGTTAAATGCAGAGGAACTATTTCCCTATGGGGACTAACACACACACTTTACACTTAATCCAGAGAGCAGAAAGAGAAGTCTATGCCGTGAGTGTCCACTTTGTTGCATGCTAAGAGGTGTGATGTGTACTTATAGTAAGGAACTTTTTTATTTATGTTTGGGGATATGGCCATTTATTTTTTCCTGCTGCACCAAAATCATACCAGCTTTTACCTTCGGAAATGAGATAACTCCAAAACATGGCCTGCATATATTGTAGCACTGACACTGCTATGCACATGAGCCAGATGTGACTGAGCCAGTTTTACTGCAGTGAGCTAATTTTATCGCTGTAAGGCCTTACATAAAAATATGGAAAAATGTATCTGATTATGGCTGATGCATTGTAAAAAAAAAAAAAAAAGCAGCAAAAACAATTTTTCTGGCACAACTTCACCTGCTTCCAAGGTGCATGGAGAGGATGAAAGAAATAACATAGCAGGAACTCCAGCAACGCGTTTTGGCTTGTGGCCTTCATCAGGGTCATGATGACCCTGATGAAGGCCACAAGCCAAAACGCGTTGGTCAAATATTAAAGTTGTTCATCTTCCCTCAACTGTTGCTGGAGTTCCTGCTAAAAAAAAAAAAAGAAAAAGAAAAAGAAAGAAAGAACAAATTGCACCATGTACATAAAAAATACATAAAAATTTAAAGTACAGTTGAAAGTTGGTGTTTTAGTACTAATATATGAAGGATGTCAATGAGTGAATTTGGCAAAAGAAATTCCTCTCCCAAAGGTAAGCTTTTGTGAAGGCAGATCTCCTACTACAGACACCACAATCAGTATCAGGAGGCAAAAGGTTTGTGCATTTTGAATTTTCTGCAGTCTTTGCCATTCCTTTGTTTTGTACACCTCCCTTCTTCTTTGTTCCAGCTGTGAACCAAACCAGAGAATGCAGGATAGGAGCCAAAAGGCTGTGTCTTCATCCCACCCTACTCTTGCCTCTATCTCAGTCCCTACAGAACACCCTCTGTTATTAATTCAGTGTAACAGTCTCTTCTCCCACTTAGGCCTCTTTCCATTCAGCTTGACCCGACGTAATTCCTGTCGTAAATCCAAAATACCAGTGACTCAGGCGGACTAACAAATGCAGAGGTGAGGAGGTGCTCATGTGCGGACTAATGAAGAGATTTCTGCACGCAAGCATAAAAGGTTCTCTCTCTGTAAGCAAGACATTTTGCAGAAAGAGAATATCATAAGGTCCAACATGACACCTTGCAAGATAAAGCTGGCATGCTTAAGTGTGACAGCTGCAGCCAAACAAGGTTGAGGAGCTCTGGAACAACCTTTGTTCTGGACAATTTAGAGTGTAGTGTGGGTACAGCTAAAACTAACAGACAGTCAAATCAGTCTTTCACAATCCCCCAAAGCTCAGTGTGAGCACACTGTGATCAACCAGCCATGTCTAAGCATTAGACCTAACTGTTCCCCTCTCTCCACAGACTGCCACAGAAAGTCACAGAGTAGAGGGGAGACACTCATAGACAGGAAGAATGGCCTCTTCTTTTAGACTATGTGATAGCTTAGTAAGAGCATGAAGAATGTGTGTGTGTGTGTGTGTGTGTGTGTGTGTGTGTGTGTGTG
>NW_024582591.1:367898-383880 GCF_018398535.1 Haplochromis burtoni | reverse complement strand
GCGTGCGTGCGTGCGTGCGATATGCGACTCTGTTTGTAGCATATGCTGTAACAATGGGAGCTTAAAGATGGCATCTTTGGTCTTAGCAACAACAAACAGTGCTGTGCCAATCCTGAACAAACTACAACTTCCGTCCAAATCCTTTCAGCATTCCCTTTGACCTCTTGCTCTGTCAATCACCTCGTGGTTCAAGTGGTGTGGGAAAGGAAGGCTTTACAGGGCCTGAAGCACACCATACACACACAAAAACCAAATCAATGCTAAATAGGGACTAGAGGAAAGGCAACAAAAGATGACAACAACATTATCACAAGTGATTGCAGCCCTAGCTCACCATTTCTGACATCTTTCCAGGGGAAGCCCAGGAGGGAAAAACAGGAATGCCAAGAATAGCGTAAGGAGAAAATAGGTAAGAAGCAGCTGGCCCAACATCCCTGAACATGTCATACTTATCCTGGATGACACAGCTCACCATTTTGCCTCTTTTGCTTACCTTACTAATGACGTGCATTGGGACCTACATGCCTATTCCTTCCACATATACAGCTTGCACTTGCAGAGGAAGGCGAGTGTAGGAAGAGGAAGAAAGAGGAACCAAAGGACAGACAGAAAAGGACAGAGCGAGTAACAGAAAGACAGAGATCTGCTTCCTGTTTACTGACGGCAGAGATTGCAGGAAACAAAGCACCAGGCCACAGGACTGTTAACAGTAGTGACAATACACACAGCATAGATACACACTACCTTCCCTCTTCTGTGTCCTGAGTGATTAGACAGGCCAGATTTATCATCAACTTCCCCATCCATCTCTGTGTATCTTGGTAACATCTGCATGTTTGTGATTTGTTCTTGGTTTATATCTCCCTCCTGCCCTTGTTCTAGCCAGCCGCCGTGCTAACAGGATCAAGCTTAAGCGCATGCACACCCCCAGCTGTGTGCACAAATGCTCCCGGCAACATTCACCAATCTAAGACAGACTTCCTAGCAATTCCACGTGGCGCTGCAATGCACTGCTTTTGTGGTTTAGTCAAAGTGTGGATTTAATGCAGTTTCCTATCACGTGAGCTGGCTTTTAGCCACACTCACTGCAACTACATTGTAATTTCTGGAAAAATATCTTTGGAAATACTTGAAAAGAAAAATGAGAAGTATTTATAATTACTTTATGAAATTTAGAACACATTTCTATCTTATGATTCAGTCACACTAGAGTAAAAATAGGATGGAAAACTCCGTATGACTAGTGACTCAGTGGTTGCCTTTTTTTTCTGTTGGAGTGCAAGCAATGCAAGCATACAGGTAACCTAGTAAGAGACAACCTGCCTGAAACCAATTGCAGCCCCACTCACTGATCACAATCATTGAAGGACAGACTGGCGATGGGTTGCCAATATTTGGTGTCGACTTCAAAAATGCAAACATACTGCTAACACATCACAATAAGAGTGAGGCAGTCTGTTTAGATAAGTGCAGTTTGTGAGAAACATTTCTTTGAAACAGACTCGACTCAACTAGTTGCCAACTTGTTGTGTTGTGGTTCTGTTCCTATATAAAATCAAGACTGGTAAGCGCTCATTTCATTTTGGTTTGGGCAGAATGTACGAAATTTCCAATTGAAATGCAATTTTTGCCAATTTATCAGTTACAACTGCTGTATTATCACAAGAGATTGCAGATAACTGCCAACTTAGTTCCATTCAATATCAAACTGACAGCAAACTGACTCTGTCTTGTTGCCACGTTAGTTTAACACTGTCACACAAGTTGCTTTGAAGACAGCAACTGACTGCAAGTGGTTGCAGACTTGGTTCCTGTCTTCAAAGCAACCATTTCGAATCAACCTAGGCATCAAGATCAAAAGTGGACTGCACACGGTCAAAATAATTTTGGTTTCCAACGACCATATGACTAGCATTAAGAGAGTTGCCTCTCATTTATCCATTCTCTCGCTCTCTCTCTTTCTGAAAATAAGCTCTGCCTGACAATACAGTGCAGCCCCGTAGAAAATAATTCAACAGCAGGGATGTTGGACTGGTGATGTTGTTGACTGATTCCTTACGCCGTGTTTATAACAACTCTACTGGATGAAAATATTTTTGGAAATGTTAGCAGCAGACTTCCAATTTGACTGTATTTTTGCAGCTGTGTTTTTGGCATTGAGAACAACTGAACTGCACTCACAAATGTTCTTCTCTTTTAGCAGTTGGCTTCACTTACTCTTAGCATAAGGAAGTGCAAATCAGCACAAAAACAGCAGAAAACTAAACAGTTCTGGAGGTATAAAAAAGATCCCTTCTCTACAATACATACATATAAACAGCACAGGTGGCATGGAAAAGCATGTTTGGTCCATAGAAGTAAGGCTGTTATGAATACAATCGGATCCAGAATAGCGATAACTGAAATCCGAACATTCATGTTTTTATAACCACTTTCTGACAAAAATTAGAAAACACATAAACTAAAGAGTCTGAGGTTAAGATGCATGAAAGAAATCATCTCAGAAAGGAAGTTAACAAAGACATTTTGTCCCTTCTAATGTCCTCCTCTGACAGTGCACAGCCTCTGTGTAGGTGTTGCTGCTCTCTGCTTTCGGTCACTAGGTGAACGGAGAAGATGAAGAGAGAACCGGAGAGCAAGACATCCGCTATCACTACCTGCTTTTTTGTTTTGTTTTGTTTTTTATTTTGGGGGGGGGGGGGGGGGGGGGGGGGGGGGGGGGGGGGGGGGGGGGGGAGGGATTAGTGAAAGAACGTCACTAAAATGATAACAATGTTGTGTTGTAAAGATGTGGGTAGCAGTATCTATGGCCTCAGGCTGCAGCAAAAAGCAAACCTTTTACAAAATAAAATGAAAATATCACTAAAGCAACTTTTAAACAAGAAAATAAAGACATTCTCTATTAATCGTTCTCTAGGATTGGCGCATAACCTGCCTGTCTGTTTGCATGATTTGTTCTCATAATCCTCAGACAAATTTAACACCACTGGGCCAACTCAAGTTGTTTGATCTATGACACACTACTGCCTATTGGCATCTGCAAAATGCACAATCCATCACAGGGTAAATATATCTGAATACACACATACAGCTGTGTATGTGTCCACACACACACACACACACACACACACACACACACACACACACGCGCTAACAAAGCTAGCAGTATCAATACTTCATTTAACCAACTCTGTCATGAGGTCAATAGCCCCTCCACCCACACACAAACACACACACACTCACTCCTAACACCCCTCGTCACACTACATAACCTCCAATAAGTTTCACTGTGGGTTCTAAATGTTCAGCAATAACTTTGGCTTAATTACTTCAGGTGAAATCCACTATGAGCAGCAGGCATGACTAATCTGGTCATCCTCTTTCATATCTAACCTTATTAAGAAGTCATGTAAAATTTCATCTCTATTTATATCTCAGTATGCCTCTGTAGACTCTATTCTTGTAAAATCTGCCACACAGAAATTTAGGTGCCCATAAGTAACACTTTTAATCATGTAAATATACAGAAAACGGCTTGAACAACTAAAAATACCATGGTATTTTTGCTTGAGGCTATGTTAAAAAGAAACTCAAATCAGATCTCAAGTGCAGCTTGGTTCTTCTTTTACTTTGTACTGTTGTGAAATATATTTCAGGCTAGCCCATGCGCAGCAAGTACAGAGGCAGCATCCCTGCTGCTGTCTCTCTCTGACCCGTGGAGCTGCAGCCACAGTGACCCACATCCAAGCCTGTGGCAGATTATACTGCATCACATGCAACACACACATTCCCAAGATACATGAACACAGTGCATCTGACATTTGTGGCTTGTAGAAATGCAATTTCTGATAGCTTAGCAGACACACACACACACACACACACACACACACACACACACACACACAATGGACAATGGACGAGTAGTTCTGCAGTCCATCAGCCTAGACTAACTGTTGATATGACTATCAGTGTGCCTGGTCTACAACAAGCTCACTCAGAGACCTAGCACAAAAAAACCACACAGACCCACACACATGCACACACTAGATAAGAGGCAGAGATGGACAGTTGTGTGTATGTGTGCGCAGAGGGGAGAGCTGTGCCTTCGTGAGGGTGAGCCCCAGGCAGATAGCTCACTCTGTCACACGGCTAAGACAGAGCACAGAGCTTCCACAGCAGTGTCAGTCCTTTCTGCCCTCCTCTGCTTCTCTCTCTTACCAATAACTTACAGACAAATTTCCATATAGGACACAAATGTTGCCTTCAGTTATATTTGCATCAATTAATTATTTATACAACCTTGAGAATGGCACTGCGGTCACACCTTTGAGAGTGTAGTGTCCTTCTGTAGAAACATGCGGAAACTAAGCCAAGAACAAGCACAATTTACTCCCAGTGGAGTTGAAAACATTTAAATGAAGAATATGAAGAGCAGTATCAGACTGCCTTTGTTTATTTATCTTTTTACTACCTGTGCTGCCCTTGAATAATTTGGCCAAGACAAACATCAGCCTACAGGCAAACACAATGAAAATTAGCAGCTAAATGTTCAAAAAGCAAAAGCATTTGAGTATTTTTTATTGCCACCAAACAGCTTGCCTGAGGTCTCATATAACCATATTCATATGTCACGAAGCAAACATTATATCCCCCACCCATTATTACACAAGATATACAAGCACACAGAGAAAACCCCAGGGTTTTAAAAAGATTCCTCAGCAATTAACTATATAACACTCAAACAGCAAGCATATTTGGCAGCAAATTTCAATTCGTTTGTAATCTACATTCCTGAAGGAAATTAAAGTATGAACTAATACTGTTATTAGTCAACTAATACTAATACTGGCAGTATTAGATGACAGTAATATTAATTACAGTCAACTAATAGTGCCAGTGACTACAGTATTCCAACTGTAGTCACTGGCAATCCATCTGTTATCTCTATACATTTTGTTTGACTTTTGTTTGAATTGTAACCTCTTTACCCACATCCAGTGTGAGATAACTGTTATTTGTTTCATTGGTTGCTGTTGTCAGGTAATAAGAGTGACTAAAAGCTTTTAATCACTATCATTTAAGGAGGGTGACTTTTTCCACAACAAGATCTTTCGTTTAACTGTTCAAAGCGCTGCGAACAAAGACACATTAAGAGCTGTCATCCGAGTACAAACAGGCCCTGCTTTAGCCAGTACTGCAGACCATGAGGCACTGCACAGACTACAGAAATGGAGTTACTCTGTACAGTGGACTGTAGCTGCCAGCTGCTCCAGGACAGTGAGGCTGGATTAAATGCTGAAAACAAATATCCCCACAGAGGTCAATTATACACAACTTAGCTAGGCTACCGTGCACACACAAAATACTCTTAGACTGCTCAAGAGTATTTAAAACGCTTATTCTGTGAGGCCTATTTTGTTCTTGAGATTCACTGGACTGACTCTAATGTAGTACCCTGATTAGAAGTGGACGATAAGACTGAAGTCTTTTCTCGGATGTAAGTAAAACATGAAATATGATATCTTGAGTAGCAGTCATGCGCACGCACTCATCTGCCGGGCTCTTGGAAGCAGTCAGAATGATTTTCTCAGTCAATTTTCATTTTGAGCTCATCAGCTGTGGGTTTCATGACTGTAAGACAGATTTTCTCCCTGGTTAATTTCAGCAAGTATAAAAATGTTTAGAGATTCTCTGAGCTAGTTTTTGGATGACAGAACTTTCAACCATTTCAGTGAGAAAATGCACGAGTTCAGTGGATCCAGGGTTAACACCTTTGACTTAAGCAGGGATTATAGTACAGTTTTTTTATAGTCCACTTAACACAAGCGTCCATGCAGATGTCCAAGTGCCTGGCTGTTTTTTGATCATGCTGAGAACTTACATTACAGTGCACCACCTACACATGCTCACCAAGTGGTGGACTTGAGGTGTATAACATAGACCATAGGTGTCAAAATTTGGCCCGCAGCCTAATTACATTTGGCCCGCGAAGCCATACCAAATTACTATTAGAGCTGGCCTACTGGTATTATACAGCTAATATATATATTGTTTAGTATTAAGCTTTGCTTGTTCCATACTCAGTTTTTCAGCAAAACTTGTTTGAGTCCATAAGAAAAGATTCATTCTTATATCTGGAGGAAGATTTTTTTTCTTCCAATAAATATTAATGTTAGCCCACGACTTTGTTCCAGTTTTGAATTTTGGCCCACTGTGTATTTGAGTTTGACACCCCTGACATAGACTGTATGTGTGCTTGGCTAAGCAGATGCTTCCTGACAAAACCTACCCAGCCCTAGAAGCACTGGGTGGGTTGTGTCGTGCTGTCATAATACTGTCGCAAATAAGTATCTAATCTGATAGAAGAAGGAGCTACTTAAATAAGTCCTCCCTTATTCACAAGAGGCCAGATAGCCCTAAAGGGAGTTACAGCTTTCAGGTTTGCACTGGTATTTCTCTCAAATTAGACTTTGCACATGTGCAAACCTATTTCTCCAACTGGTTCTCCCTTGCTCTGGACTTTTCACTAGGACTCCAGCAAATTAAACTTACTTTCCAACTGCTGAGAGAATTTGCATGAAAGGACTTAAAAGCTAGCACTGTTTGTCTAACTTGTGTACTGTGAAAGAAGAACTGGTGTTTATAATTTGTAAAGTTCCTACAGGAAAAACGTGCATACTTATCAGATTCACGCTATAAACAGAAAAAGAAAAAAAAACCCTGTTGCTAGCTTTCTTAAGTTCCTGACAGCTTTAGAAGATCATGTTACATCAGTGTGTCCCACTTTTTTAAACCAAATTTACAGAAATCTTTTTCTAACTTTAACAGCATAATCAGTCAAAACAAGCAGGGAAAACTGTCTAGAAAATTCCCTTAGCAGAAAAGTCTAACAAAACAAACAACTCTGAAAGACGAATACAGAAGCCAAAACACACGCAAAACAAACAGAGTGTAAAATATTAAAAGGGACACAAACTGGTTCCAAGCCAGACAGAGAAGAGACGTGTCTGTCTAATTATGGACCACACTACTGTTTCTCCATGAGTCAGCAGTAATTGAACATACACCACTTCTTCCTATGGCGAGCAAGGAGGGGGGGGGGGGGGGGGGGGCAAGGAGCATGACTGTCACCATGGAAACTACCTCTGTCGAGTAGTATCTCAGAGTGAAACAGATGCTTTGAGCGAGATACGGACACACATGAACAGGACACGTTTACAATGAGGGGAATTGTCAGAGCAAAGCTGATAACAGCATATACTGTTACTCAATGTGACTATGCTGAGCTGCTGCATGCTGTATTAGTTCATTCTACTGAGACTTTCAAGGTGACTTTTAAAGCTAGGTACTTTGTCTGTGCAGCAAACAGTAGCAGGCTACCGGCACTTGTCATCAGGCGTTTAAGTTGCCACAATTTCTTAAAACCAATAAACGCTCACATCCCAAAAACCGACTTGTTTCAGCCTCAGTATTCCAGCTTCCTCTTTTCGCCACTTAAGACGAACACAACATAGACATAGACATAGACATCTTTTAAGTTGATGTGTATGGCAAACTTAAAATCAAACAGTCGTGCATGCAATGGACATGAAACTGCATTAGTGTATTTCTGGATACCTGATAAATTAATTATAACATTCAGGGTTTTTTTTGTTCTCCACCAAGTCATGAGGGAAATCTTTGGCTTTTTAGCTGTACAATGGTCCACATGTTGACCAGCCTTTTTCCAGTTTGCCATTTTGTGTTACATTTCTGTAATAATAGCAATAATAAAAAACTTTTTCAAACATTTCAAACTGTACAGATTATTATTTGAACAAATAGAAGCTTCAAATATATTTGAAGCTTATTTGAATATTTGAGAAAATGAAACCAGTAAATGTTTAAAATGCTCATCAGAAAAATAAATACACTTATGAATAAATAAAAGTAATTGTCAGTTAAGTTGATTTTTATTGACTAATTAATTAACTGACTAAACGCTACTGCTCAGCAACAGCAACAAAAAAAAAAAGAGTTGTGAACTATAGACCAGACTCAATGAACTGTAACAAACCATGCAGAGAGAAAAACTGCAGAGTTGGCAGATCATATTTTGTGAGTTTACCACACCCATTAACACATTTACACAGCACACTGTCACATTGTGCATAAATACATGGTTCAAAAGCTTCTACACAGAGACGCTATGTTGGATGGATATTTGTAGCATCTTGTGGGGAACACAAAACGGAAATAAAGCACTTTGCAACACTTTAAGCATCACTGAGTTTACTGTAGCACTAGCTTTTGTATTTGTATTTGATAAAAGTCACGGGTGACTCCCGACAAACCGTGACAAACAAAGTCTTCATCTATGCAAATATTTGGGTTTTTTGGTGCTACCTTGTGAAGACTTACATACGCAACTGAAATGAAAACAGAAATAGACCATTAATTCCTTGTCAAAGGAGAGCCCGAGCAGAAAACAAGAGACTGCAGCTAGGAGTTGAAATAAACCTCTGCTGAATGCTGGGCTAAATCCTATTTCCTTATCATTAAGCCAGCAGAAACACTGTGTCCATCCAGCTGAGACACTCTGGCTGTGACAGGCTCTGAATCATCTGTAGAGGTCCTATATGCAGTTTAAACATACTGCGCCACATATAGGCGCGCTGCTCTTTTTGCCTTCACAGTTACAGTTTTTTTCCACCAAAGCATATTTATGAGGAGTCAAAGTGCAACAAACGAGGAAGGAACATGTTCGGTAAATGGCTGATCCAGCAAAGGTCGCTGAGTGTGAAGGGTGTGATTTTCACACTAACATGTAATTCTCAGAAACAATCCTTACATATGTGGACGCACACTTTTTGTGTAGGCCTTCAGTCGGTTCAATGCTGAATAGGAGCAGAGAGCTGGCAAGACTCCCCGGTGGCACTGGCTGACCCACTTCTATGCAACTCTATCCCTAAAGTGACCCACTGTAGAGCCAGAGGACACACACGTATAGCCAAGCACCAGCACACACATTCACACACACAAGCACACAAAACTAAACTTGTCTGCCTAAACCCTAGAGGACTGAGAAACAGGGAAAAAAATCTGCTAAATGCTGCCAATATCCCCTCTCTCTCCTTCTCGTTACACTCTGTTTTCAGCTTCTCTTACTTGTCTGAAGATCAGCCATTTAGGTCTCTGCTATCTGATCTAGCTAAACTAGCTACAGGGCCACCCTTAATATTGGCTGCCTTTTTTGAGCAGAACAGATGTTTAGATCCACCCCCTCAATCAAGTTGACGTGTCGGCTTTTGCTAATTCTCTCTGATATTGGGATAGATATAATACAGGCTAAATAATCTTGTAGCATGCTCAAACTGGCTTTAATTCAACCACCATCGTCTATTTTTCAAAAATACTTTTTAGATTTTTGGCAGCACAAAAACAAAACCCATACTTATTTCACCACAAAAAACAAACATATATTATACATAATAGCTCCAAGTTGGTGATGTTATTCCAATTTATGGCAACTCTACTCTGCTCTGTGACAAGAAAATGAGCTTTCAGCTGCACTGCCAATGCCAGAACCAACTGCTGCAGAGGGTAGAGATAATTCTGTCTGATGTGAGTGTGATCAGACAACATTATTAACAACAAAACCCATCTTAGTGGAGTAGCTGGTTGGTAAGCAGGCAGTAATCAGCTCATGCACTGACAGCTGATGTTTGTGCAGTCCTTTTCATGTGAGAGCGAGATTCCATTAAAGAAAGCAAAAGTGACATTTGACAAGCTACAACAGATACCACAAAATCTGTCGCCGCCAGTGGCTTTTGTCTATGACAATATGCATCCATATGATTAAAGTGTCCCAGTTATTTCTTGTTCTTGCAAATAAACGGTTACCATCATTATGCATATTTAAATGACTTATTGTTTTAGCAGAAAATGACAAAACACTGAAAAATGCTCATTATGGCATCCTTGAGGTGATGTCTCGTCTTTGTCTAAGCAGCACAGCAAAGTTAATTAAAATAAATAAATACAAAGACGACACAGATTTGGCTGCCAGTTGTGCACACTAGAGAAGCTGCTATCAGAATTTTGCAATGACGGGCAAAAAGACTGCCAACTTTACTTGTGAGAAGCAATAACAAAATGATTAACTGGGCAATTTCTTCAGTTCTAGTTACACTTTATTAAATACTTCTCACCTACTTCGCAGGCCTATGTTAGATGGTAAGCAAGATGAACAACGCACAAAGACTGGAAGTGCAATAAATTTTGCTCACTGATATTTAAAGCACTCACACGCTCAGCAGCCACTGCCAGGTCATGGTGGCTGTGCATGTGAGCAATACCAATGTAACAAAGCAGGGTGACCCAGGTTTTGGGGGGGGAACAGGCAGGCTGGTATGAGTCCTCTCGCATGTATCTCTTTATGTGCATGTGTGCGATCCGGTCTTAGTCTGGAAGTAGGAACAATGGCATTCCTGTGCTCTGAGCTCCAGGTGGCTGTGGAAACCCAATCCCAAACCAAGCCTCACTGGCACACAGATCGCCAGGGTCCCCGAATGCTGCTGCTTCCCTCCGGAGACACAGATCAGAATAGAGCTATTGTTCCAGAGCAGCTCGGAGTAATAAATGCGCCACAGCCACGCTTGATGACAAACACTAGCAAACACGCAAACAGGACGGCAGTGATTTTCGCCTTCACTTTCCAGATTATTTACTCAGCAGCAAAGCCAATGAAAACGTGAGCTACTAATTTCTCACTGTGATTAAAAATAGGGAAAAGGTTAAGACACTTTGTTTGTAACTGTCCCTTATAATTTAGATGTTTTGTAAAAACATGCTTTTGCAATGACTATATCCACCTGCAGCAAAAACATACACAACTCATTACTTAGTCATACTCACTATATGACTTAAAACCACAGTGACGTACTTTCCCCACACACTTTTTCCTCTCCTCAATTAATCTCATTCACTAAAAAACTAATTTTGTTATATTCCCAATGCTGTACGTCCCACAGATTGGCCAAAATGTTCCCAGTTTGAAAGACTCTCAAGTCAGCCATGACAAACATGGTTACACAAGCACACACACACGGATGCAAATCTGCTACAGCCTGAACACACAGTCAATGCAACACAGGGCAGGAAACACATCACGCAGACTCCACAGCCTTGAAATGAGGAACATGATTCATTTCCTTTCAGAGCTGGATAGTCATGCCTTATAACACAAGCCTGAGTTTAGATATCCAGCTCTGAGGCAAAGATCCTCAACATGGCACAAAACCCCAGTTATGATTCCACAACTTCAACTTCCCATATAGATTTCAAGGAAGCCAAGCACTATGTGGTCAGGTTATTTCTTCTTCTATTTGGTAGTCAGCGCTACCACACAGATAATCCTGTTAAAAATGATCAAAGCCTTGAGCTCGCCTGCACCATGGGACCGCTGCTACAGGTAGTGAACAAGGTACAGCACAGCTTCCCTTAAGCAACACAGCATATTCTCCTGCTGCACTCTTACAGGCAATGCCACACGTGTGTGCACGCACACACACACACACACACACACACACACACACACACACACACACACACACACACACAGAGAGAGAGAGAGAGAGAGAGGATAAATAATACATGCTTCCTCTTTTCTCTCCCTTTAAGGAACATGACAGATTAATTTAATTGGTTCCCTGTCAATCCTACAGCTTCATCAGCTCTGCTGTGCAGAGCTGCCGAGTCTTGCAGGATTGATAGTGGATCCATTTTCTTATCTCTGAGATAATTACAGCATTGTTAATGCCCGCACATTCTCTCTTCTTTCACTCATACATACACGCACACATCAGGCCCCACATGCTTTAAGTAACCCTTTACAAAGTCTTTTTAGTGACTGCGTTACATTCAAAGTGACTAACCTCTTCAAATTTGCACTGGCTAGTTTTCTCCTCTTTTCCCAGCTAAAGTCATCTGACCTCTATTAGGCGCACAACAACAGACCAATCAGAGGTTAAATTCCGGGTTTACACATCATCTTTTTCGGGTTGTGATGCAACAATGAAGCATTAAAATGTTCAGAAAGGAGGAAAAGAGCAAAAGGAAGAGCAGATACACATTCCACTGTAACCATTATGCTCTACTTTAAACAGACGGTTTCTTTTGATCTCACTGGGTGAGATCACAGAGCAGTCAGGAAAACTTGATAACTAGCACTCATTTGAATTGACCGTTAGTAGGGGGAAACAAGTCGCTGCAGTCAAATGCGGCAAGTGTGCGATAGCACTGACCCCGGCAGTGGCCCATTCGCGCTACAAATCAACAGTCACGGTTGAACGCTAACGCGGGATGGATAGAAAAAAGTATTTATGAGCACCGTTATCAGGGAAGCAGCTTTCCCTTCATTTGGCGTGTTTCGGTGCGGTTGTGGAACAGCATCTACCGGTTAATTCACCTGAAAGCAAAGTGGTAATCTGTGCCTTAAGCGAAGAGTCGCATCGCATCCCTGTTGCTCGGCTGCTTCTGTCAACAAGCCCCGCTTTGCCATAACGGCGGCTGCTTGCCTGCTACCAGATAACCGTAGGGGGGTCACTGGGCAGAAGCAACCCTCCAAAAATGACTATGTGGCTAAGAGAGGAAACAACAATCACTGCAATTGGTGTTTAGGTTTTTTTTTAAAAAAACAAGTATTTTCACCTTACCTAGAGTGACTGGTCACCTCAATCAGCCGTGGCGCAAAGAGTCCGCAGGCAGAAAACTGACACCGACTCGATACAAAGTATCGCCGCTAAGTTAGCGGGCTAGCTAGCTTAGCGGGCTAACGATGGAAGGAAAAGGGGGGTGAGTATGGCTCTCTCTGTGTCGTCGAGAGAAGGCAGTTACCTAAGAAAACAAGCAAGGGATGAGGTGTTTCTCACGCAGCTACAGGAGCACCTTCCGGTGTCAAAAGGCGTGAACGGAGGAGACATCCATTTGAAAAGAGCGTGCGGTAGGACTGTCGGTGTCAGGCGGCTGTAGCGCTATGCGGTGTGAGCTCTCTCTCCCGGAGCGGACGTTCACCCTCTGCCTGGGTCTGTGCGAGAGAGAGAGAGAGGGAAAGAGAGAGAGAGGAGCAGGGCTGCTGATGTGCGGAGCAAACACAGGCAGCATCACTGCTCATCCCTCCTTCGACTATCACAACCCGGAAGAAATACTGTAACTGATCCCTGTTTTTATTTTTACACAGTCCAAAAAAGAGAAAATTTCAGTTCATTGATCACCACTATTTATTTATGCATATTTTCATTGATTGAAACCTACTTGTTAGTGTGAATGATGCATTTGGAGCTCGTGTGACGTGAGTGATGTGTTATAAAACAAACATTATAGAGGTCATAATTATAGTAATAATGATTATAATAATAAGCCCAAAGTCAGATCAGTGAGATGGTGCTTGTAATGAGCCTATAATTATTAACCACGCGGTATAAATGAGCAGGGGGTGATTCCTGTGAAAACTTCTGGAACTGCAACACTTGTAACACGGTATTAACTGGCACTCTCCTTCCTACAGCTCCCTTGTGGGAAATATTCATATTTAGGAAGAAAACTAAGTAAATGTCTGTTTCTCATTTGAAATTAATGTCCAACTCAGGAGTCAGAAAGCACTGAGTATTGTAAATCTGCAAGGCATGGACTATTTTAACCAAAGAAGGAAGCTTTAAGCAACACACCTGTCAGGAAAGCTACTGTGTTTCCTTCAAAAAACAGCTCTTTTAACTCAATTGATCCTATCTCAACCTGTCACAAGACCAAAACAGAGAAAAGGCAATCAACTTCAGACTGCAAGACAACCCATGCAGGCACAGGGAGAACATGCAAAATCTACATAGTTAGGTTTCAGTCAGTGAGCAAAATTTAAAAACAAACCCTTTTTGCTGTTTCATCAGTAGGGGGAAAAAATACATTCTGAAACTTTGCATTGTTAAAAACCTGCCTTACTTACTGTTATAGCCCTTAGTTCATCAGTACAAGCTCTTTAATCTTTTACTGGGTGGGTTCATTTACATTTAGTAAGCCAAATTCAAGACATTCAAAAGCCTAAAGCAGATACAGAAAGCCCTTCGTTTTCAACTAAAGCTTTGCAGAAAGTTTGGAATAATAATTGATTTAAGTGACTTTGAACGTGGCGTGATTGTTGGTGCCAGAGGAGCTGGTCTGACTGTTTCAGAAACTGCTGATCTACTGGGATTTTGCAACCTTCTCTAGGGTTTACAGAGAATGGTGTGTGAAAGAGAAAACATCCAGTGAGTCATTTTCTCTGGGTGAAAATGCCTTTGTTGATGCCAGAGGTCAGACAAGAATGGCGATGGTAATGCTGTGGAGGATATTTTCTTGGCACACTTTGGACCCCTTAGCACCAACTGAGCACTTCTTAAACACCATAGCCTGCTGACTGCCTCCATCCCTTGATGACCACAGCGTACCAATCTTCTGATTGCTGCTTCCAGCAGGATAATGAGCCATGTCACAAAGCTCAAACTCTCCCACTGGTTTCCTGAACACTGCGGTGAGTTCACTGTACTCAAATGGGCTCCACAGTCACCAGATCTCAATCCAGGAGAGCACCTTTGGGATGTGATGGAACAGGAAATTAACATCATGGATATGCAGCCAACAAACCTGCAGCAGCTGTGTGATGCTATCACACAGGAGTGTTTCCAGCTCCTTGTTGAGTCTATGCCACAAAGAATTAAAGTAGCGCTGAAGGCAAAAAGGGTTCAAATAGGTATTAGGAAAATGACCAGTGAGTATATATCCGTAACGTATCTATCCCTAATAATAGAAGCTGCTTCCATCAGGGCGTTAGTTAATAGTGTCTTGAGGATGCAGGGAAGTTTAATATCAACTGGGAAATATTGCTGAAAGCAATATATTTTATCAGGCCATTTACTCACATTTTTCATCCTTTCTGTCACAGTTTTAATAAAATATACAGTTTTATATGAATACATAGGAATAAACAACAAATTGGTTATGAACTGATGGGAAGCACTAATAGTTAATTTTAAAAGAGGGCTACCTCAGCTTGTTTTTATAGGCCACTACTTGCACACATACCATCAATCCAGTGAGACCTCAGATCCAGCTAATGGCTTTTCATGTATTGTTATATAGAGAGGATAAAAAGCTGCACAGAAAAAAGAAGGAAAAGCAGAGAAAGGTGAATGGGCGCTTCTTTTCTGGCAAAAGGAAAAGGGAGAAATGAGACACGCTCAGTTACAAGAAGCTATAAATAAGATGTCAACAGTATTGCTCACCATTACCTGCTCCATCAAGAGAGTGTTTAGATGCCTTGACTGAAAACATAACCTTTTTTGTCACAATTTATTACCAGAACAAGAGAAGCAGTTGGGAGCGCTCACACCATTTCCAGTGCTGGGCAGAGCTAGCTGTCTGCCTCAGTGAGTTCATTTTCTTCAACTCATACCAATTTATTGCTCGCACATTGCCTACAACGGTAAATTCTGTTTCACATTGGCAAAGCAGACACGGGTGTAATTTTGAAAGATACACCGCGGTCAACATATGTTGTGCAAGATATGGTGTTGGTCCACTCTCTCAGGGTTGCAGATGCAAATTGGTTTGTGTCAGCGCGGGTGCCAAACTCCTGTTGGACTTAATGAAGTCAGCGAGGAGCCGAGTCTCATTTTTATGAGTCATCGCTCTACCTGCACAGACAGAAAACACTCTGCCTCGACTTGATGAGATGTGAATAGCAATACAGCTGCGCTTCTAGGTCAGGACATGCACGGTGTATTCAAAAAGCAGCATTGAGCACAGTGAATGATTAAATATGTGATACACACACACACATGCTCAACCTATTTGCATTTTCCCCGGACAAGCTTGCCATCTTGTGTTAGTCATTATGCATTTACAAAAAGTTCCTACAATCTTGTTATTTTTTCTTTTCTATATTTAAATCTCACATGTGCAACCCCCCCCC
>NW_024582591.1:350561-367878 GCF_018398535.1 Haplochromis burtoni | reverse complement strand
CCCCCCGCTGTTTTAAACTCAAACCTTGGAGTAGGAAAGGAGAGTGTCATCTGCTAAAATATCACTGATGCACCTCTTAGAATGACACTAAATGCAATGCAAGCATTTGTTTATGCAATACAAAGTATAACTAAGGGGGAAAGGGGGTGGTTTTGTTTTGTTCTATTCATCTTTCTACTGATAGCACAGTCAACATTGGCCAGTTTTGGAGATTTTGCATATGCATTGATTATTGTATCCTAACCCAGCATCATTTCACAAAGTAGAAGATGTTATCTTTTAAGTTAAGTCTTAAGTCATGCATTTTGGTTCTTAGAGTTATTCTCTTATATGATTTCCATTTGTGTATGCCAAATGGTAAAAATCCATTAAAAGCTAGATGTAAACATAAACAAAACCTACCTTTACCTTTACAACAGGTTGCCGGTGATCTTGCGGATCTTATGATGGTTAAAGCAGCCTTTTTTTCAACTGTACATTTTTTTTTTGCTTCAACACGTGCGCTCATTCATATCTAAGTGATAATCAAATATATACAAATGCACATAAGCTAGGAAGGATCCAGGCAGGCGTACAGGCCTGCTTGTGCTCAAACACACACAAACGCTATCCATTCCCATTAGAGACATTGACACACACCCAGCACCAGTCAATGGCCTGCTTACATAGATCAATAAGTTTTGCTTCAGGTTGTGGCTTACATGTTTGCCTCCCATACCACACAGAGCCACTAGAGCAGAGAGCTACCTCACTGGCTTACACAACGTTCTATAAAATTGCTCACAGCATGTGTGCATTTTTCCACCAGAAAATCCCCAATAAAAGCTTTTAATTGTTTTTTCTCATTTTTTTTTTTAGCAACAGGATACTTGAGAGCAACAGAAAACAGCTTTCCTTGTTGAAAAGAAGAGCTCTGTGTGGCACCCAGGTGAGTTTAGGCTGTACGCTTGACAGCTGGTGCCAAATCTTTTACTTTGATGTTGGTGGTTCTGCCCTGCTGCTCCAGACGACTGTTTGACCAAATACAGCAGGTGATGTGTTCATTAGAAGTGGCTTGTGCAGGTCCAGTGCCCCACAGCTACATCTCATAACTTGAGCCATAAAACATTCATATATGTTTGCAATTGAGCTTAAGTAGAGTCTCTAGATATACTTTATTGATGTAGCTGGCAGCAGCAGTGTCTCAGTACTGAAAAATGAATGAGGCATTTGGAAAGACCTTCTGAATCAGCATTTCCCTGGTGAGCCTCGTCCTCCAGTCACAGTGAGGACGGGGAAAGAAAAGTAGCTGAGCAGCAGCAGTCTTCCTCTGTGTGTGTCTAAAATACATACACACAGCTTGAGTTCATCAAGGTCTTCCCAGCAGCTCGGAGGGCACCGAGTTGAATTTGGATGTGGTAGATCTTTGTTGTGTAAGCTGGCTAAATGCTGACAGGTTCTTCCCTGGTGGGCCAGCACAGAATGATGGATTTGCTGGAGGCACTTCCCCCTCAAAGGTGTTTGTGTAAAACACAGTGACTGAATGACAAGAGCACAAGCATGTACTTCCCAAGGCATGGCATAATGCTCTGATCAACAAGTAGATTACTGTAGACCAGTTCAGGCTGCAGACACACACTGAACAGCAACATAATTAAAAGCACCATCAGGTGAAGTGAATAACATTGATGTAGTGTTCCCAATGTCCCAGTGTATTCTCCCTGAATGATAAGCATATAGTGATAAACTAAATTTCATAAGAAAATGCTTGAATGAGTTGGGTCAAATTGTGCCCTTGACTGTTCAGTAGAAATTTATTATTATTTTACCATGCTCACTTGGATAGGCACATGTGAGGGGCAATGAAATGTATGGGAAGTAAAGGCGATTACATTTTTGGATTTCTTTAACCGCTGCATAAATATATTTCCTTTCTTGTGGAATTTCAGTGGAATACTGTGACGGGGTTGCAAGCAGTTAGTGCTTCATTTCACAAGGGAGAATGCCTGGAAACCACATTATATGATAAAGAGCAAATGGGCTTAGATTGCTTGGAGATCTAAAGCAGTTGCGGTTGACCTAGCTCTTGTGGACATACCATGACTGAGATGCCTGATAATCTGTACAGGCATAAGCCTATATGTTTGTATGTAATTTGTAGAATGAGAGCAGATAGCAGCACAGAACCTTATGACTCAAGATAAGAGGCTGGAAGCTGGTGTAGAAATCTTTGCAGGAAGGAAAAAGTTAAGCAAGCAGTACTATGGATTTCTTAGGAAATAAGAGAAAGTCTAGTCCCACAGTTCATGTAATCTTATTGCCAAAAAGAGAAAAGAAAGAAAGAAATACTGTTGTCTTTGGAAATTTGTACGAACATATCTGGAGCTCAAATAGAGAATAAAACATCTGAGTGTGGAAAGATTACGAGTTTGTATAGTGTAATCAAAGCCTCCAAAGTAAAATGAAACAAGGTCACGAAAAACTCACTGTAACCCTTTGCAGCATTATTATTTGAGTCTACTGAGAATCTAAAAAAGAAACTTTCCTTAAATAGGGTGACCGGATACCAACAAACTGAATGTGGGCCACAGACTATTTATGTGGTGCAATATAGGACATGTTACTATTGCTGAGAGCTATTCTGAAAAATCTCCAATCTCTAACTTAAAAAAACCCAAAACAACAAAATTATACAAGTTAAAGGTTTAACAAATGTACTGCATTTTATCTGAATGCAATTTTCCCAACTCTTTCACTAAGAAACCACAGGAAGTATTCAAGAAAGCCTAAAATTTGCATTAAAGGTCTTACGTACACATGTACAAGTATGTACATGTGTCTTTGTGCATTTGTGTATTCCTTGGTTCTAATTCAATAATTCAATAACTATTAGCTGTTATTTCAGCAACTGTTGTGCGATAATAGCCGTTGAGTTTCGGATGCAACTCATAAATGTATTTTTGCAAGTTAGAGCTAATAAAAATGAGGGTCATTGTTTCAATGAGTGCAAAGGGGCACAATGATTAAAGATGCTGTACAGTCCCACGTATACTGGGCACCTGGCCGCCCTTCAGTATGTATTTTCACTCAGTATAACCCCTTTTTATAGGGATTCTTTATGGTTTGCCTCCAGTTGTGTGGTACCTCCTGAACAACACATGGTGGCAGCAATGTTCCACTGACAGGATTTTTTCTGTCACTGCTAAGCCTACTGACAGCTATATTGAAGGTGGTATTGGTTTTAGGAGAGTCAAGTCTAACAGTCAAATAATAACGCATTCTGTTTCTTGGCTTCTTTCAGATACAGCGGATATTTTAACTTACATTCAAGAAGAACACTGACAACAGTACTGACATCCCTTTGTGATAATAGTTGTAATGTTTAACATTAAAATGTTCAATATTAATAATTTACTACTGCTCTTTTTAGTACAGGGTTGAAAATAATGAGCAATATTTTAAAATCCTTCAAAGGAATTAAGTTGAATTTAGAGAAGGCCCAAAAAGGGACACATTATCATTTTTCCATCTTATAAAATAGGCTGATTCATACTTATACTTAGCGGAGACTAACAGAGTCTCTACTAATTTGCAGGCATCCATCCATCCATCCATGGTATCTGTTCTCCCAGTACAGAATCACAGGGGTGCTAGAACCTGCAGCTTGACAGGGCAGGAGGATAGGTTGCCAGCCTATGACAGGGCTAACACAGAAAGCACAATATTAAACTGAAATTCTTAATTCAGAGAACCTTACAGTCTCGGTTCCCCGCCCCCCCGCCTCCCCTCCCTCCCCCCTGCCCGTCAGATCCATAGCTTTTTAAAAACTATTACACTTTCTGAGTAAATGAGAAATTTTGTTTCATGATTCCAGAATCCTTTCTACATAATTTCAAAATACATGTGAACTGAATTATTACAATGCAAAATGCTAAAAGAGTTTGATGAGGCTCACAGGTTAAATGGAGTAAATGCTGGAGCTTCATACTGATTGAAGCTTGATGTCATCCATAAGGGCAGCTCACTGGTAAAGCAATAAACACTGTAACTACACACAGCAAGGACCTGGTGAGTGGTTTATGAGACTCCAGTTCTCTTGTTGTGTCGTTTTCATGTCCATGTACAGAAGTGTGGCCACACTATATTTCCCCTCGGGATTAGCAGCGTGACCATAAAATCTGTAGGCTTTTAATGTTCTTGGTGGAATCAATCTCTCCTCTCAGCGTCAGCTTCAGTGGCTCTATGATGTTGTCACAGTAAAATCTGCTTGTTTTATTATTCGTTTAAAGTCCTTCTGTGGAATATATAGAAGGTAGGCCACAGCAAGGGGAACACTGTCATTTTTCCATCCTCTAAAAGTCAGTGTTGATTATATGGGAACTTCACATATTTTCAAGTAATACATGTTCTTATTTCAGAGGCCATGCATTTCAGAAAGAGCCTCTGAGTCACCAGTGACCTTATATCCAGTGGTTGTACTTGTAGAATGCAAACATTTTTTGAACACAGGCTTTCAGGGGAACAAACAAATGCAAAATCTTGCACAACTACATTATTAAAGAACAAGGACGCTGCAAAAAGATACAGGACCTGTGGCTGCTCAACTGAATGCAAAGTGGCTCTTACAATGTTTAAAAGGGGAAACATTAGTTAGACAGCTTTGGAGTTAATAAATATATAAAAGAACTATACAAGATCAAAAGAACCCCAACAGCCTTCATCAGGAACTCAATGGGGAAGTGGCGAACAACACTAGAGGCCAACTTCAAGCCAATTGATCTACCAAAGACACGTCCCCTCTGCTGTTCTGCATATTCTGTTCTGTTCTGAACCAGCTCAGTGAGATCATTGACACGAGTGGTTAAGGATACAAACTATGGAATGGAGCAACTATCAGGCACCTACATGGACGGCATCAAGCTGTTTGCCAGGAATGAACGACACACTGATTCACTCATCGACACCACTAGGATATACAGCAGCAACATTGGAATGTCATTGGGGTTTGAGAAGTGCAGTTGGATGGTAACAAAGAGAAGAAAGGTAGTCAGAACTGAGGGGATTGCACTATCAACAGGCAACATTGCAGACATTGAGGTCTGCGAAACTTACAGGCAAATGGGAACCATGAAGAAGCTGCTAGAAAAGCCGGAACCACCAAATACGTGCAGTGGGTCAGGCAAGTTCTGGAATGGAAAGAACAAGATTAAGGCATTAACACCTATGTCCTGCCGATAATCAGGTACCCTTCTGGGATGATAAGCTGGCCAAAGGAGGAGATAGAAACCAGTGACATCAAGTCAAGGAAGCTTCTGGCCATGGTTTCACCCCAAATCCAGCACCCTGAAATTGTATGATAAGAGAAAGAAAGGGCATAGAGGACTAGTGTGTGTCAGAACCACTGTCCAACAAACATCCATGGGTACATCAGGAAGACGGCCACAACAGGCCGTGTGCTTAGTGGATACCTCAATCAGCAGAAACCCAAGAAAGAATAGGAGCAAGGAGAAGAACCATCGTGGAAGGACAGGACCCTGCACGGTATGTACCACGAGCAGATGAAGGAAGTG
This sequence comes from Haplochromis burtoni, assembly GCF_018398535.1. NCBI lineage: Eukaryota > Metazoa > Chordata > Actinopteri > Cichliformes > Cichlidae > Haplochromis > Haplochromis burtoni. The sequence continues at coordinate 362,329 of NW_024582591.1, read as the reverse complement.
GCTGACATCCAGAAATCCTACCAGTCGCTAAACACAGCTGGACTGAAAGACAGCAAAGAGGCGCTAATCATGGCAGCACAGGAACAAGCCCTAAGTTAGATCAGGCAAGACCAGGCAAGACCCAGGCAGGCTGTGTAAAAATGCCCCTGAGACAATCCAGCACATAACAGCAGGGTGCAAGAAATAGCAGGCACGGCATACATGGTACGCCAGAACCAAGTGGCCGGGATAGTATACAAGAACATCTGTGCCGAGTAGACCTGGAAGTCCCGAGGTAAAAATGGGAGACACCCCTTCTCAGTGGAATTACCATCCCCATCCTAAATGACCACAGACCCCTTGTATACAGTCCCACAATGTTTCTGTTTCAATGTTTCTACACATACACCATGTATATAGTTTACTCACATATACATATATATATATTGCTTCTTCTTCTTTGTATATTGTTTTCTTTACTTTCGCACCTTTGTGGTCTTGTTATCCAAGTTCGCTGTGCCAGAAACTGCACAATGACAATTAAAAAAAGTTTGAAGTCTAAGTTCTAAGTTCTAGCTAAGATAGCTGAGACCGAGGTAAGATCCTGTGGGAGTTCCAGATACAGACGGACAAAATGGTGATGGCTAACCAACCGGATATAGTAGTGGTGGACAAGCAGAAGAAGACAGTCGTAGTGATAAACGTAGCTATGCCACCAGGAATCGCATTGATTTCAAAATCCTTCTGCTCACTTTTAAAATTCTGAATAACCTGGCCCCTAGCTACCTAACTGATCTCCTTGATCTGTACAACCCAAAGAGAGCACTTAGATCCTCCAGCCAACTGCTCCTAATGCGACCAAGTTCTCGTTTAAAAACCAGAGGTGACCGTGCTTTTGCCATTGCTGCCCCTAGACTCTGGAATAATCTCCCAGTTGATATCCGTACATCGGAATCAATTCAATCGTTCACCTGTTCACTTTCGATGCAAATTAGTTTGACTTTCATTCAGCCTGCACTACACCATGTAATGTAATTTTAACTATTTGTTCCTTGTTCTGCCCACATTGCGGTTTTATTGTGAAGGACTTTGATGTACACTAGTCTTTTAAATGTGCTATAGAAATAAATTTTGAGTTGACTTGACGTGAGGAACCTTAGGAAGAACGAACACCAGGAGATGGATAAGTACTAAGGGCTCACAGAAGAGCTCAAGAAGATGTGGAGGGTGGAGGTAACATAAATATATATATTTATTTGTATATTATTTATATAATTTTAATAACATATATATGTTATGTTTTTACAATTAGTGGTTAACACAGTATAGTTTATAATCATCAATAAATATTAATGTCAACTATTTAGCGGCTTACGTAGGCGGAAATGAATTGATTCCACATCCGGGTGAAACGCTGTTTACGATCAGGATGGTAGTTGGCTCATGCTAAGTGCCGAGGGAGAAAACAACGTTTATAATTATATATTATAGGTACTTTGCTCCAGAATCACCACCTATGGCAACTCAGATCCCTATAACCGTCAAGACTCCCCCGCCAGCCGCCAGCACCGCCGCTTTCCGTGGGAAGAAACGTCCCGGCAGTCCCGCTGTTTCAGCCACTCAGCAGATCACCGGGAACAGCAGCAAGAAGAAGAAAGGGCAGCCAGTGGTTACTACAGCAACAACCCAGGCACAGGTAAAAGCTAACCGAGGCACAGTAAAACACCTCAGGTGTGTTGCAACGTCTTTTTGTCATTATCAAAAACTCGCACCAAGAGTTAGGTAATAATAAAAAATATATCCATAAAAAAAACAAACAAACCAACAATTAGCACGATCAAACTTCAAAGGCAGAAATGCACCGACTCGGATTGCCAATTTTTAAATTGTGACCTCCGATTTTCCTTCTCAGAACTATAATTGACTGCACATGTAAACTAAAGTCTTCTTTTCTTCTAAATATTATTTTCACAATAAGAGAAGTGATTAAAGTTTATAGTTGCCCCAAACGGCAGCAAGCTACAGGATCTTCTCTCACTCCCACAACGAAAAATAAAGTGCTTTGCTGCTGGAAACGGGTACAGATGATTAACAGGAAAATGAGCTGATGCAGACCAAGCTTTACCTGACAGATTTTAGTTTACCAAAGAAAGCGGCTGCAACAGATTTATGTGACAAAACCAGTGTTATGTACTTTTCTTATTTTCCAGCATGTTTACCAGGCAATAGGACATCATCCGTTTTCTCTTTCCTCTCTCGTTTTTTTATATTTTGCTCATACTTGGTTTGGTCTTTTGCACATACCAAGGCTCTGAGCTTTGACACCTGTTATTAGGTTTGTTGTTATGAGGATTTTCATACTAGTCCCCCTGTGGTTAACTTTGGTGATCTTCATGTCCTCGATCACAGTGAGGAGCTTCCACGCTAACGACATGTCATTGTGTGGCTGAGAGAGTTTGTGTGTGTGTGCACGCATGGCTCACAACTGGTCATGTGGGAGGCTGATCAGTCATCGAAAAGGGCCTTAACCACTGGAAATCATCCAGTCCTGGGCCCTGGCCAATCAACTAGTGCATTTCTAGTAAATTTGATGTTTAACAACTCTCAGTGAATTAAAGTTTTTTAGACTTTTGGATTTATTCATTTGTTTTAGTTGTGTAAAAATGATTTTGAGACATTCCTGATATAATTTTTTTTTGTCATAGATTATGTTTGTATTTTGTATTTTGTATTTTCTTTTTTAAAAAACAAATTCTCTTTTGCATTGTTACTCCTGCTCAGGTATGATTGTAAACTATTTTTCTTGTTGTAAGCGCCTGAGGTTTCAGTCTAAGCTGGGTATAGCCAACTTTTGCCATTTATGCATAACATGTTGAACATGTGAATTAAGTCAAACATGTTTGCTGTATATCTAACTGTTGTGTCTTATCAGATGACAACAGTAGAGACGGTGGCTGAGGTGAAGGCTGTGGGATTGGCGGACTGCGGTCCAACCAGCACCATCACAGAGTCCACTGTAAAGCCCCCACCATTTAAAGACCACACATTCATGGTGGGTGCATATGTCTGCATGAATCTGAGTTCATCCTGTTCCTTTGTTTCTCCTTAAATTTTTATTCTCCTTCTTTTTTCCCTCCGCTTTTCTAATCTTGGCAGCATTCGGGAATTGGCGGAGCAGCAGCAGGCAAAAAGAACCGGACCTGGAAGAACCTCAAACAGATTCTGGCATTGGAGCGTACCTTACCCTGGAAGCTCAATGATCCCAACTGTGAGTTTCTTCTTTTAACTGGAGTCATTTTTGCATTTGTCAGCTATAAACAATTCCAGCTCCATTTCCATTTTATTAAATGGTGGTGAATTAATACCAAAACACATTTTTTTTGTATTTAAAATGTGACTAACAAAGCTGACATTTTAAATAAAAAGAGAATGATTTGCCATTTTAAAGCAAAAGCACAAATTACCACTTAAAAAAAGACCCCCCCCCCAAAAAAAAAAAAAACTAAAAGCTACAGACATAACATTGAATAACTTTAGTCTTTTCAGTGGTTTGTCATAAAAAAAAGATCTGTTTTGTCCAACAAAGATTTGCTCTGTATTTTGCTCTAGTCATCTGCATCCCACCTGCAGCGACTCATCTTTAATGCAGTAGTTTGAGAATTGCTGCATTAGTAATGAGACTGATGAGACTTTAAAAGCCACTTCTCTGTGAAAATAGTGCAGATAATAGTACGTTTCAAATTTGTAGTTCATCTTACGACCCTTCTGTGTTTGTAGACTACAACATTGATGCTCCGCCATCCCTGAAACCAGCCAAGAAATACTCAGACATCTCTGGACTCCCTGTGAGTAACCGTTCTGCTAAAAAAATTTTTTTTAAAGTTGGACAGTATTACTTTAGCCAAGTCTTGTACAAAGAACACACTGAGTAATCTCTCTTGTCTTTCCTCAGGCAAACTACACAGACCCACAGACAAAGCTGCGCTTCACATCTTCTGAGGAGTTCTCCTACATCCGTCTCCTGCCCACTGATGTTGTTACAGGCTATCTCGCTCTTCGAAAGGCAACGTGCATTGTGCCCTGACAGTCGAGCAAGGCTTCAAAGCTAAAACAGGTTCAAACCTGAACTCACCTCATGTCAGCGTAGGAAGCTGTCAGGCCAGCGAGGAGAGCAGGTAGTCTAGACAGTTGCTGGAGATCAAAAGCTGACTGTAGCTAACCGTTTGCACCGTTGTTAGTAGCAGGGTGAGCTACATCTTAATTGTTACTATGTGACAAAATCAATTAAACAAAATTGATTTTCCTTTCATCTAGAAAGATTGTGTTGGGCAATTGCTTATTCTTTTTATGAGGCATGTTTCTGTCAGTAGCTGGATGTTACATTGTAAATATGCCAGTGGGGAAAGTTCATTCAGAAGTCAGCAACAGGATGTGCTTCTGCTTATTCGTTAAAAAAAATCTCCTCAAATGTAGATGTTATGTTCCCATTACATCTCCCTTCTTCCTCCTTCCTCCCTGCTGTAGTAACTGTTTACACGCAAGTTTCTGTGTTCCACTTTGTTATAATGATCTGTGCTTTCATTGGTGGAAATGAAGAGTAGAAGAGCAATGTTTAACCTGTTTTTTTCCCCCCCATCTTTTTCATTGACTCAATTACTTTTCATAATGTGCCTATTAAAACTAGCTTGAATGTGGTACTAAAGTTTGAGTCTCGTTTCCACCCTCGCTCTCGTAAATGAAATTTGTGTAAATTTACATCTTCATTTACATCTTGGATAGTCACACAGTCAAAGAGAGATGAAGCCAAAAAGGTGTAATCAATATTTTTATAAGCAGCAAATCATCAGATGGACTTAATTTCACGCATCATTTACAAAAATATAGCGTTGGTTCCACAAGCAGCGTTTTACGTACAATTTACCCCTCTACCTGAGTTAGAAATCGCACTTGGCAGGCAGCCACAATCATTTTCATAAGATATTTCATGGTGCTTTATGAAAAATTAAAGAATAAATTCTGTTGTGTTTCTCATGAGAGGGATTCCTATTATGCAAATAATAAAAATACAGGCTAAATAGCACAAATAAGGATACGTGAATACGACAAGAACCACTAAGCTGTGAGTCCAACCTGTTGAGACAGCGAAACAGGTGCAACAATCTAAATAATTTCCTTCAGTTCCTCCTTGATTTTTACATTTTTTTAAATTTTTTTTTTAATTTGCTCAAGATGTGTAATTACACTTTACCCTGTATCCTCCCTTCAGTCTTGAAGCCCAATACAAACAATAAGCCATGTGTTATCAATGAAGGACAAGCTGACATCTATTCTATACAAATAAACGGATCCCACTACTGCCTGTTCAGCTAAAACCTGTATATAAAGCATATAATATTTCTCGTAAGATCACCATTGCTGTTTAACAGCAGCTAAAACACCAATAACACTATCACACTGGGTGGTATGTTCCAGAAAAATAAACACAATGCTTCAGTCCTTCTGCAAAAGACTCGTCTTACTCGTGGCTGAGTGTTCTTCCAGCTCTGGGCTGGAGTGAAGCTGATGAAGGCAGTATAGTTTATCCATGAGCCGTTCCTGCTGTGGCATCAAAACCTCAACACTGTGATTAATGAACGTCATCAGAGCTTTCTACTACCCAAGCACACAGCCCAGCAGAGTGTCTCCATGCGTGTGTGCATTTACATTTCGGGCCCTCTTTGCTGCGCGCACATGCCAGAAGCTACACAGTATTATGTTGTGCTTAGAGTTAGGATTTATAGAAGGCCTCAAACATGCTATGTGAGGCTTTTTTGCATGACTTATATATGAATATTTGTGACATGCATGCATAAGTGAGCGTATCTCACGCAACAGAAATGGAAACCAGCAGGTTTTATGGTGCACTTGTCTTTGCAGTCACAGTTCATCTCCACTTGGGTGCGCCAGAGCTCTGCCCTTTCTGCCAAGTCTGTGTCCCATGATGAGTCATGGATGTCACAGCAGGGTGTCCATTTCTGAGCAAAACCTTGGCTTCATTAAGTCGAACTGCGGCAGGAGAACTTATTCAGCCACTGTGGTGGTGGAGGATAAACACTACCATCTGAGAGGTCGTCATAAATTCAAGTTTAAGAAGAGTATAAGGAAAAATTAGAAATACTTCTGCTATAGTTGGGCTAATAAAGACACAACAGAGTGAAAGCTTACACTGACCGCCATGCAGACAGAATCCATAATTACCTTAAAGCATGTAATAAACACGAGCACACTGATTTAAACAGGCTGATGATAATTATCACTAATTTCAGTATGGGCATGGCAAAGGATGTAAGCAATCGAGGACTACAGCTCAATCATATAATAACCGTCATTAAGAAATTGATTGTGATGTGCCTAAAAAGGCTCATCTCGCTTTGATGGAGGATTTGGCACCTGCTGCACTGCATAAAATGTGCGTTTTTGGAGAACACACACACACCGGCTGAAGTCAATGAGTGACTTCTCTGTCGGTTTTGTTTTCTAGTACTTCCCTCGCTGAACTTTTGCAGTTTTCTGAAAGTTTCTGATACCCTGTGGAGACACACTCTATGATCTAAAATCACCTTTATGTCTATTTTCATCCAGTTTGTCTCAGTTTTTTTTCAGTGTCACATTTTAGTGGTGGTGGAGCTGTACTTATTTATTTCACATCCAGCACATGGAATTTTTTTTACAGGGCAGCTTTTCGCCTACGTTATTGGGCCTATTGAACGTAAACAGGACATGAAGCAAGGAAAGCATCATTTGGGACATTTAACTCTTCAGCGGATACATAGTTGTTGCCGCATATGTCCAGGTTTGCAGAACTTATTACCAGATCAGATTCACAGCTTCACTGGCTTCACCTGTGCTCTCACATTCAGAGAGGAGCCCTCAGAACTATGTGGACACATGGGCAAGCCCTTCACAACAGACAGGGAAAACTCTAATGATAGCGGTCATGTTACATTATTCATCTGCAATCTTAAAGTATGTAAGAAAAATTCAAGAGAGCTAGTCTCAAATGCCAGGTCAGAAAAATGGACTAGCAGCTCTGGTAGGCTGATCAATAGACAAACTTCAGCTCCTGCCGAGTCAGCAGGGAAACTTTCATATTTATGTTTCTGACCTATTGGAACAGCAAAAGTAGCAGAGTGAACTTTTTTACTCCCTGTAAACAAAGACTTAGCAGTCTGTATCCGTTTGATGCTACTTCAACACCTGAATTATTGTTGAAGCACAATGTTTATATTGGATATCAGTTTCACAGTAGATTCAGCATGAAGGTAAATATCATGCCGATAACAGTGATCAACTGTTATTGGAAAATTTCAAGATGAAAATAATTCATTTTGATTCCACAGCTTCTCTCCAGACAAAATAATTTAGTAGAGCTGAAGTACTAAAAAATTACAGAGATAAAACAACTAAAGAAAAATATAACTTTGATTTTTTTTTGTATCTTCTAGAAATCAGCTCTCACGCTGATCACATGTGGATAGATCTTAAAAAGGGCGACGTTCCCAATGTCCTTAAATTCTAGTTTCAATCTTCACGTAACCACACTGTTAGAGATGTGAGTAGTGCCACTGAATCCAAATCAAGTTCTAAACAACAGATTGGAAAGATCTGACTGGTGATGACAGACAAACTCTCTGCGGACGGCCTCTTTTTCCATCACAGCTGGCGTTCAACACACACCAGAAAATGAAGCTGCCTGTGGACCATTCCTGTAAATGCAATATTTAATTTCTCTTGTCTGTTTATGGATTTTCTTCACTAAGAAGACGGCTTCCAGTTCACTTGTCGCTCTGTTTGATCTTGTTGAGATTATATATAGAAGCTCTTTTTTGTCCTCGGGATGATGATTTAATGTGAAAAGAATGTATCTGAAATGCAGTGAAACTTTTAAATGCCCACGTCTCAAGTATAGATTGTATAAAAAGATGGACATAGCTAAAAATAAAGCTAACATGTACTACATTGTTTCTGGTTAGGAGGCACGAACTGTGGTCTAAAAAGACATTTGGAAATCAGGGAGACAATAAAAAACCGTTCATGATGAGGTTATAGTTTCAGTCACCAGTTTCACATCTTACTGATTACAAAATCCTTCTCATTTTGTAATTTACTGTGCTCATCTTTTAAAACATCTTTTACATTCTGCATTATTAACTGATTATTAGTCTTTCACATAACAACTTGTGGATGATGATGGAGAATTTTCCCGCCTATTGCTCTGCAATATAGCTTTCTGATACTGCTCATCTGCCCCACTTGTCCAATTTCCTCAAATTTCTTTAAGGCCATATTGGACACCATGCAGAGATATCCCAGGTTTTCAGCTAACAGCTCTTTGCAAATTACCTTATTGGTGCAAAAATGATGTTTTATATATTTTATAACATTTTATAACAAACAGTATTATTAGAATTTTTCATACATTAAATGTAAAAAATAGGAATAAACTAGGTTTTTGTGACCGTCTGCTAACAACAAAGCGAGGAATTAAAGTTGGTTCTTTGCTAAATTTTCTGTTATGTGTAGACACAACACTGATGCATCCCTTGAAGTGGCTGTAGCTCAAATATCTTTGGTTAGGTTAGTTGCTTTCTGATGCCTGGTTCTGAGTGTGAATGTTAGAAAGTTCTTAAGCACAGGGAAAAAAGTGCTTGTGTGAATTAAGCATGTCGTATCACAAGCCTTTTAGTGCTCAGGTAGAATAGAAAAGTACCATATGAGGTACTAGTAGAAAAGTCCATTTTTTAATGCTCGAATGATTCACGGGTCAGTGTTAAGTGTCTATAAGCACACATATAATAATCAGAACCAAACGAACATTTTTTCATCTTTGCTTTGGTCTTGGAAGATGTGGCGGAGGTGTGGTCCGGGGCGCGGCTGCAGGGGAGGAGTGGGGCAGTGAGCTCAACGGGGCGGTGCTGGTAATAACAGCTGATCGTGATTTTGGGACTGATGGTGGTTTTTCCTTCCCTTTATATAGTGAGGTGGAGAGGAGCGAAGTAGGGGGAGCTGGGGAAACCGACCGCTGTCAAACGGTGTTCAGCTGTCATTGTATGCATTTTCACAATAAACGTGCATCTGAGGCTAAAGATGTGTGTGTGCGTGTATCTGTGCCTGACTTGTGACACACGTCAGGCAAAAAACCACCATCAGTCCCAAAATCACGATCAGCTGTTATTACCAGCACCGCCCCGTTGAGCTCACTGCCCCACTCCTCCCCTGCAGCCGCGCCCCGGACCACACCTCCGCCACAGAAGAATAAACAGATATAATGTGCTGCCGTTCTGTCAGATGCCACTACTGTTGCAGACATATACAGACAGTATTCAGTGCCTGGATGCACTGGCTGCTCAGCATTGGACAAAGAGAGATGATGGTCCTCTTTCGAAGAGCAATAAAATCTACGGTGGACATTTCTAGGTGTGCCGGTGGAATAAGTCACAAGTTTCTCAGTCAGGACTGTCTTTCGATTTTCCTTGCTGGTTAGCTATTAGGACCAAAAATGACTTTGAATATCATAATTTAGACCTCCACATTGAAAGCTTACACAATGCTTTTAAATGTGATGCCAAAGGGTCCTTTTCAAGTTGACATATGGGATGAGCTGGGAATGAGACCCTTCTCACTGCTGCCATAAACCTGGTGTGTTATGGAGCTGACACCAAAGGACACCTTGTTTATATCTGTGGTCAGTAAAACAGCAATATTTCATGTCCTGAGAATGAGAACAGGCTAGGCAGACAGCAGCAGCACTCATCAGCTCATTCCTTTTATCATTACCAAAATTTCTTTTGTTTTTTGGGGGGATTTTATTCGCCTTCTTGGGAAGCCTTTGCCCTTTGCCACTGCTTGTGTGATTTGGCACTGTCCTAAGAGGGACAGACCATGGGAAAACAGATTTTTAACCATAGCTGATCATGCTGTGGCTGCCCACACAGTGACACAGTTTCACGGTTCATTTAGCTAAGAAGAAGCCCTGATGGCTGCCTCAAGGAGGCCCACGGTAGCAATTTTTCACCCCCTTGTTTGAATGCAGCCTCAGTGAATGCAATGAGTTACCAGGTGTTCTTGTGCTGCAGAGGTCAAACGACAGTGTCATCAGATAGCTAATCAACTCGTTCAGATATCATTACACTGGGCTAAATCCCTGTTAATCCCACTGAAGATTCAATCAGTGCTCCCTCACAGGTCAGCTTGCTCCCCTCTGTGTGTATGTGCGCTCACATGTGGGCATAAGGGACAGAAAGAAAGGCAATTCTTCATGCTGATAGACAATGATTGTCCTTCAGTGGGCCACATTCGCTGTCTCCTCTCCGTCCTTCTCCTCCTCTTCATTTTGGTGTCCTGTCTGCTCCTATCTCTCCTCAACTTCTTTCCCGTCTTCTTTCTCCTCTGCCGAATCTTCTTGGGTTTCTGATTGATATGCCTTCTGCTGTTCTTTCTCTCTCAATCTTAGCAAGCACTGCCTATATCGAAAGGCTCTGGCTCAGCCCTGTTTGTATGTGTAACTTTCATCCATCTGTCCATATATTGTATCTACTTTTACTTGCCCTCCTCCCCATCTTTCTCCTTCTCAGATTAGCTCCATCCATCGAACACTGCCAAACCTATAGTCGGGCGAATAAAGTGTCATTGGACAGAGAAAAAGGTAATAGGCGGGGTGTGACCCCACAACCTTCTCTACAACAGATGGAACCAATCTCACAAATCCGAGACAGACCATCTATTCATACCAACCAAGCGTGGTGTGTGTGTGTTTGCTTGTAATGATAGTGTCCATCCATTCGCACTGCTTCTGGTGACACAACTCAATGCCTCACTGTGCTTAAAAGCTATTACACATCAAGGCTAGATTTGTCTGCTTTCAGGTGTGTGTGTGTGTAATTTCAAACCTGTGTCCCAAATCTGATGTTTTACCACCAGCTCAGCTCCAAAAGGCAGTTCACTGTCTGAGCCAAACTGTGCAAATTTCTGCTGCCAAATTGGAAAAATAATCTCAGAAGGATTTGCCTGTACTGAAATATTCGGTTTCTCCAAAGGGTGCAAAGATTTTATCACACAATTATGCACTCAGATCTATACAAATGAATCCATAAATGGGAGCAGTACGCTCACAGTTATTGTTTCCGTGTAGCAAAAACTAACTCAAAGTAAAAAGTAACGTTTAGCTGCAAAATTCTCTATTTTGTGGCTGTATGAAAGAAGCTGATATTGATACTGCAGAGGCTTTATGAGATACAGTGTCTCCAATATAAAAACTCTCCCTTCTCTCTCTCTCGCACACACACACACACACACATTCTGAGACACACTTTTATTGCATGTCTCCGAGCCATAGCCATACACACTGGATACACCGCAGAGAGAGGAAAGAGATAATTGCATTCACTTTAGAAGTAAAACAACAGTTACAGACTTAGTGGGTGTGCATTTGTGTGTAATGTGTGTTTAAACCTCTCAACCATCAATATCAGTGCGCATTAAAGAGAACTCTGGCCCATTCTGTCTTATGCTCTGCTTGCCCTTGGAGAACAACACAGTACCTATTGACTCCAGCTCCTCTAAGCTGGTTTCTCATTCGCTAATTAAAATTTACCCTTTAAAGTGTGTGTCCATCCATATATATTTATGTATGGTGTGTACGTATGGGTGTGTGTGTGTTTGCATATGTACAGTAAGAGAAAGACAAAGAGTATTTAAAAGGAGAGAAAGAACAAGCTCAAGTACACACACACACACACACACACACACAC
>NW_024582591.1:345976-350541 GCF_018398535.1 Haplochromis burtoni | reverse complement strand
CACACACACACACACACACACACACACACACACACACACACACACACACACACACACAGATGCACCACAGTTAGTGTTTTAGGAGACTGTGGTGGTAAATGAAGCGTGAAATGAAGAGTCAGAAATGTTAGAACATTCCTTCCCCAGGGAACCTCTACAGCGGACTGACACAGACCGGGCCAAGATAGATCAGGACAAACGAAATCAAACCGTTAATGTCACTGCATCAATACGCCCCCTGGTGGATAGAGCATGATATGCGTGGTTAAGAACATCTGTGAGTTACTTTACGTCTTCTTCTTTAACTTAAACAGAATGTGAGGGGGGGGGGACAAAAAGCAAGTTGTGGGTAAATAGAGCTTAAAAAACAATTAATTTTGGTTATATTCTTTTAGTCATATATAATGTACACTTACAATAGCAGCAAGTCACTGATCTAGCCTGGTACTGATCATTAGCTTTGATGAATAAACCCCTCTTCCATTTTCTCTTATTTTGTGTATGAAATAATATATGCCTTACTTTATCTTCTGATTCACTTTGTGGCCCAAACATCCTTCTTTGGACCCCTACTCCCCATATCTTCAGTGTACAATATGCCTCCTCAGCTCTGACAGAAATCTAATGTCTCCACTGTTCTGATTCATCTTCATGTTTTCCTGGTCTGTTGTGTTTGTGACAGCTTTACAGCCTGAAGTAATTAGCCACCTCCAGTGCCTTGCAAGTACTTGTTGGGTTAATGTGTCTCCTATATCTATGAGATGGGAATATGCACTAACACAGACCTCAGCAATATGAATGATATAGTCCCAATATTAAAATTAAGTGGTATTTCCCTTAAATAGCCATTGCTAACATTATTATCCCAGAGTTGACCACCGTAGCAGGTCACCTAATTCCATTGGAGGCAACGTCAGCCTTTCTCTCCTCCCCAACCAGAGTCCATTACAACATCGGGTCTTATCTTCTCTAATATGCTCTGCTGTTAATGAACAATCAGTCCTGTTAATGTCCTCCTAATTAATGGCCCATCAGCCTCTTCAGAGTGGTAATTAAGTGCCAGTTGAGGCGTCTAATTGGCATGATTTCTGATTGGATCAAGTCACGCTTGACCCTCTGGGACACAGGAAGTGAATTACAGCGTTGTCATCGTTGTGGAGAGGACTTTTGCAAAGACTGCTGACTTGCTTGCTTAAGAAATAGAATCATCTTGTTAACCTGAGTGGCAGTGAGATGCAAGACAGTTTCACTCGAGTGACTCTGTCAGCGGACAGATCTCTCATATCTGAGTCAAAGAACAATCACTGATGCATTTCTGTTTTCTCATCAGCTATGGATCAAGATTTGTTTAAACTGTCTTTTCCAGTACATAAATAATTATAGTGCATTAGCAAAAAAAAAAAAAAAAAATTAAAAAATTAAAAAATAAAATGTTGATTAACCAACTGGGACCCTAAAAAAGCCTTTATAGCTTGACATCTAACATCCTTTGCAGTATTGTGAAAAAATAAAATACAAAAACCTAAGCTAATACACCCAGGTGCTGCTAATCAAATGTACATCAGAAAGTGTAGTCATCTCTGTAAAAGTGGAGGTTTTGGCGTTTTGCTGGTCTGGTTTATTCAGCTGTGCATTAACACAATAGCACGGTTTTCCCAGGAGGGGAAAATGAAGCAAATTTAGATTTAGACTTTCTTTATTGTCATTGCATTATAAATATGAATATATGAATCTCACCAGTGTGGTGTTGTCAGCAATCTAAATAATGGCATTAGTGGGATGGACTGAGGGGCAGTCAGTCACAGTGCTCTGGGGAGCCAGTGCTGATAGTGAGGGTGGGAGAGAGATGGAAGTCAAACTTGGTTGGTGAGAAGGTCTTTGGCCCAGCAGCAGGTATAAGAGGAGAGGCCAATGTCAGACAGCTTCCTGATCATCTCTCTGGGATGATTGTGTTAAATGCTGAGCTGTAGTCAACATAAAAACAACCTCACATAGTTTATACTATGTTCCCGATAGTTCAAGGGATAATGCAGAGCTGTGGCGATGGCATCCTTTGTGGGTCTTTTCACTTTGTTGGCATAATATGAGTGTGGATCAAGAGTCAGTGGAAGACTGATTTGATGTCCTTTGATACCAGCCTCTCAAAGTACTTAATGATTATGGGTGTGCAGTAAGTGGGTGGATGGAGTGTCTGAGTTGGGTCGTTTAAACTCAAAGTGTAAGAAGTGGTTCAGCACCTCTGCCTGTGTGGTGTCCACGTTGGTGACTGTGGGAATGCTTTCCTTGTGGTTAATGATGTTCTGTGTACCATGTCAAGCCCACCTGAGGGCATTGTCAGCAAAGTGGTCTTCAGTTATCCTCTTATAGTCCTTTTAGGCCTTCCTGATGTGTACTTTCAAGTCAGCCCTGTCCCAGGTCCTGTCTCTGAACCTGAATGCAGAGGCACTGTTCACAGGGAGGGTCTGGACATCCTTGGTGATCTAGGTTTTCTGGTTTGAACTGTAACATTTTCTGCATAACTGAAGATGTAAACGCCCAATGCTCAGAGAAGCAGCAAAAAACCCAAATGCAACATCTCAGACTATACAGCCCTCAGTTAACTTGTTAAAGGTAGCGATAATGACAGTACAGTTAGAAAAAGACTAAAAATGTACTGAAGGTACTGAAGGTGAACCAGAACAACCCGCTTTTCTCTCTAAAAAGAACATGCCAGCACAGCTTAGGTTTGCAAAGTTGTGTCTGAACAAACCACATAATGACAAACAAAAATAACAAATAACAAAACAATAACAAAAAAAGTGATTTGATTTGATTTGATAATGCAATGATGTTCTTTGGACAGATGAGAACAAAGTAGAGATGTTTGCCTATCAGCACAAACACCTCATACCAACTGTTAAGCACGGTGGCGGAGCGCTGATGATTAAAGCTTGCATTGTATCCACAGGACGTCACCTTGCAGTGATTGAGTCGACCATGAGCTCCTCTGCATACCAAAGTATTCTAGAGTCAGAAGGGAGGACATCTGTCCAACAGCTAAAGCAGACTTTTTCTGTGCACTTTTTCTTACGACTTCACAGATGCAAATCCAGGATTTTTATTTATTTATTTTTTTTACTGTTTTTGGCTCTGGTTTTGCTTTATACCAAATCGTTAAACCATTAAATGTCTCACTGTGATCTCTCACCAGTTGCTACCTGCTGCGAAGGTAGAGAAGGAAAGAATTCTCTGTGGGAGTGCCACAACGAATAACTTTCACACTGCAGTCATTTGCTCCATTGTTATATGATAGATAATCATTTTAATTTACTACTTTGAGACATATGAATTTAAAATGGCACCTATGATTTGTGGCCAACGGTTTCGGTGAGCCAGATTGATGGTGATTTTGTTCACTAATTGGCTACACTGAGAAGGAGAAAAAAGGATAATAGAGAAAGGATTTTCACACAAACACGAGTTTAAAACCAGCTAGAATTGTGAGATAGATTCACACGGCTGGAAACTGGCTGCGAGCTGCTCGGTTAATTAGTTTGACTGTTAAAAAGAACAGAAATAGCCAAAGGTTTCGGGCAAAGTTAAAGGCAGAGAGAAGGCTCGATATAATACAAGCTAACAGTGTGAGGTGGCAGTTTTCACTCACATATGGCTGACTGGTTGCTTCAAGCTGTTGGATAATGAGTCAGAGAAAGGTAAAGAGAAGGGGGGGGGAAGGGGGGTGAGAGATGAGTGGAAGGAGAGGGAATGAAGAGGACGAAGGAGAAAGGAGAGAGAGAGATGTAAAGGAGAAAGGAGTTAGATGGGGGTGATGTGGCTTTATAATGAGGGGACAGAAGAGACAAACACCTGAGTAGAGTGAGAGAGAGAGAAGGTTGGAGGCAAATGAAGACTCCATTTGGCAGCTACTGTACAGACACACTCACACCCTCGATGCACAGAGTATACTGGTTGCTCGGAGCAGCTTGGGATAATAGGAAACACAATAAGGTGGTTTTTATAATGAGAAACAACAGCTGAACCACCGATGGCAGAGACGAGAGTGAAGAGGGTTGCGGGCAACGGACAGCTCCACTTACTGTACAAAACAAGGTTCTGCACAGAAATAGAAAGTTGTTATATGATATACTCGCTGACAAAGTATGGTAAGTGAAGAGGTCTGATACATCCCTGACTAAATGTCCGTCTGCAAATGATGGGTAATGCAGGAGTTCGAGATGAATTGTGCTGTTTTGTCTTGGCTCTTATGAATAGGTTGGATGATGTCACAGTTAATCAAGGACAAGTAGACATTAAGGACACTGGAAAACATAGAGTTTGGGGGTCTTTTCTGCACAGTTTTTTTTGTGGAAAAAAGCTGAAAGATGACATTTAGAAAAAAAAAATAGCACTTTACAGGTGTAAACAAAATAGTGTGTTTATACACCACTCTGCATGTAATCATTATTAATCTTTATCTCTCCTCCACTACAGGGAGTGCAGAATTATTAGGCAAATGAGTATTTTGTCCACATCATCCTCTTCATGCATGTTGTCTTACTCCAAGCTGTATAGGCTCGAAAGCCTAC
>NW_024582591.1:338921-344432 GCF_018398535.1 Haplochromis burtoni | reverse complement strand
TTAATGAGTTTTTTGGGTTCATTGAGAACATGGTTGTTGTTCAATAATAAAATTATTCCTCAAAAATACAACTTGCCTAATAATTCTGCACTCCCTGTATGTGACTTTGTCCTGTCTTCCTCCCGTCACCTCCAAACGGCTGCCCCTCCCTGAATCTGGTTCTGCAGGGAGTTTTTCCTTCCCACTGTCATCAAGTGCCTGCTCTTAGTGGGTATCTGAATGTTGTGGTTTTCCGTGTATAATTGTAGGGTCTTTATCTTACAATATAAGCACCTTGACTGTTGTTGATATTTGGTGCTATATAAATAAAATTAAATTGAAGTCCAACCATCCATTCAAGTAAAAACTTGTTTTGTAGATACTGTACAATATAAAGCACCTTGAGGTGACTGTCTCTGTGATTTGATGCTACATAAATAAAACTGAATTGAATTCTAAACCTGATTTTAACAGCACTGTCCCCTTCATGGTTATATCCCTCTGAGGCTGCATTGCTTACTGCTGAGCTTTTGCAATGCACTTGGGGCCAACAGTGTAGTTGCAGGGAACCAAATTTGGCAGGTATGACTGTTGGTGAGCAACCTTTGTGTTGGTCTGATAAAAAAAAAAAAACGTACTCAATTTTTAATGTGCTGTGAGTGGTGCATGATGGCACACACCACAGTTCAGGTCAAAGGGACCAAATGTTCTCGCTCGGATCCATGTGGATTTTATAGGAAAACTCGGTGTTGGGGTTGAACTCACAGTGCAAAGACTGTCTCCTAAAAAAGACAGAGAAAAGATAAACATGCGCGATAAACATCACATTCCTGCAAGTGGGCTACACTTCACAAAACGACAACCTCGAAGTGCACAGCAGCTAATTTCAAATCAGGTTTAATTTAAATACTTTTAAGATGTGATTCTCTTTGTTTGACTGAAAGGTTTTTACAACTCAGGCCATGGTCACATGAAGACTAAGCTCACTGTTGACCCATAATCTATTTAATTGTGGCTTGTATAGCTTACTATACAGTATTTATTCATCTGTTGAGTCTTGTGAGCATGGAAGTGAGTCAAAAGTAGAAAATGTTGCAAGAAATGTATCTTTTGTGTTTTAATTTTTAATAAATATAAATAAAAAATCGAATGTGCTGGAGAGGAGAATTTGACAGAAGTAAACACTGCATGGAAGGAAACAGCTTTTTCTCACAGTCTATTTTTTTTGTTGCTGTTCTTGTTTTTAGGTTTTTAGCAGCAGGAAAACCACAGGAGGAGTTCAGTGCTAATTCAGTGTTGGTATTACTGATGTTACCCCTGACCAACCAGGACAACAAACAAAATAAAATACAGAGAAATAAAGACAATAAATAAAATAAATACAATAAAGAAGTATTGTACTTAGCATAACTTAGCATAACTTACAAATGGTATATAAGATAGAGCATAAGTTTAGAAAGTGTAGAGGGCTGTGGAACCTATGATGGGTAAGACACCTGTGTGATAACATGAGACAGCCTAAGAGATATACAACAACAGGTGCTTGACTACAATAACATCACTGTGAGCAGGCACAGTTTGGGAGACAACTGTTTATTCATGGTTTTACCAGAGGTGAAAGGCAGAAATAAAAGTCATGTATAATCTTTAGAAAAATCTGTTAAAAATAGGCAAGTGTGGATGACATGTTTACATGTTTACAGCAGCTGTGTGCACCAGTGTTGAGCTGGACTTTTGGCATTTGTATTAATACTTGAGACTCAGAGAAATGCTCTAGCATTGAACCCTAATAGGCTTTTACTTAGGTGATGCTTTCATTCCCCAAAACACTGACATTTATTTGCCTTAAGAATTAGATAAATGTAAAGAAAGAACAGTGTTCTAAATGACCTTAAGAATAACCCATGTCCCCATGTGACCTGAAGTTTCTCTTATTTTGTATGTCTTCTAATATTATTAATGTTTTGAAAGATTTCCACCCCATATAAAAAAAGCTAATAATGAATAAATGAATAAATAAATACACGAATGCATTAACAAACAGCAGAGTGTTGCACAGAGTTCAGGTAAGAGTGACTGGATGGCTAGGAATGTACAGCTGAAGTCCTGAGGGAAAGTGGCAAGGAGGTGTTTGGTGTATTCTCTGGACAGAAGAAAGAGGACAAGGTGGTGGAATGAGGAAGTAGAGGAAAGTTTTCAAAGGAAGAGCGTAGCAAGGAAACAGGAGCACTTGAAGGACAAAGAAAGAGGTGGCAAAGAATCAGAATCAGAATCAGAATACTTTATTGATCCCTGGGGGAAATTATTTTTTTGTTACAGTGCTCCATTATAAACCAACATAAACCAACATTAACAAGACAGACAATACGCTAACTAAGAATAGTACAATATATATATATATATACATAAGTCACTCATTAATAAATAGCTGGAAAAGAAACGTGTAGTTGTAGCAGCAAACAGTGTGTTAAGTGGAGGCGTTGTACAGGGAGATGGCCACAGGCAGGAAAGATTTCCTGTGTCGTTCAGTGGTGCTTTTCGGTACTCTCAGTCTCTCACTGAACGTGCTCCTGTGACTGACCAGCATGTCATGGAGTGGGTGGGAGGTGTTATCCAACATTGTCTTTATCTTGGACAGTATCTGCCTCTCCGACACCACCTTGAGGGAGTCCAGCTCCATCCCCACAACATTACAGATTAGTTTATTGAGGCTGTTGGCATCTGCGACCCTCAGCCTGCTCCCCCAGCATGCAACAGCATAGAGGATCGCACTGGCCACAACAGACTCATAGAAAATCCTGAGCATTTTCTGGCAGATGTTGAAGGACCTCAGTCGCCTCAAAAAATAGAGACAACTCTGGCCCTTCCTGTAAAGTGCTGTGGTGTTTTTAGCCCAGTCCAGTTTATTGTCCATGTGTACTCCAAGGTATTTATAGTCCTCCACAATGTCAACACTGACCCCATGGATTGAAACAGGGGTCAAGTGTTTCCTGGTCTTCCTGAAGTCCACGATCAGTTCCTTGGTCTTTGCCACGTTGAGCTGCAGATGATTCTGCTCACACCACATGACAAAGGAGTCGACCACAGCCCGGTACTCTGTCTCATCATCCCTGCTGATGCATCCAAAAGGCACAGCTTATAGTGAGCTGTATGTGAAACTGAACACTAGGATCAAGCTGGAAAGGATGTGCAGCAGGCGAGAATGATTATCCCAAGGATGGAAATGTACCAATGAGTGAAGGCAAAATGAATATGAAAGAGAGGGGAGAGAAAAGAGAGTGAATCAGAAAATGCCAGTCAGGTATGAAAAGGACAAAAAGAGGAAACATGGTTGATAAAGATGATGAACCTGTGGAGGTATGGAATTATCTATTGAAAAGGGAACATGTACTGGCACTGATTTTCAAGAACAAAAGTGATGAAATAACTATAGAGGGATAAAGCTGATGAAACATACCATGAAGACCTGGGAAAGAGTTGTTAAAGTCAGGTTAAGAAGAGAGGTGACAATCAGTGAACAGCAGTACGCTGTCATGTTGAGAGAGAACGCTACAGATGTGACGTTTGCTTTGAAAGTCTTGATTGAAAAGTACAGAGAAGGCAAATCGTATATCTTGAGCAAAAGATGTTGAATATGGAGCTGCAAGGCAGGAGGAAGAGAGACTGAAGGTTTCTGGATGTGTTGAAGGAGGATATGCAGAGTGTTGATGTGACGGAGGAGAATGCAAGGGATGGGATGAGATGGAGGTAGAGTATCCACTTTGGTGACCCCTGTGAGGAGCAGCTGAAAGAAAAAGAAAAAGATTTTATTTTATTTAAAATAAATATATTTCACCAATAACCCGTAAAATGTGACTTTTGAATTTGCTTGTCCTCTATCAGATAGTTTGGACATTTTGTACTTGCTTATATTTCAGTACCGTTTCAAGATTTTGCCCTGCCCTGTGGTTCAGTGCCTTAATAGAGGCCTAACTGGTGTCTGTCAAATGTCATCATGTTCTGATTTGCATTAATTCATTCATTCTGTTCTGTAATAGTATGGTTCAAATTAAAATAACCACAGCCAACTGCTGTTTTTAATCTTTACTGGAAGTTTGTTGCATAACTCTGCAAACATTTGTTTCATTCACAAACACATTTTCAAATATACAGGCTAACTCCATGACCTCAATCTTCCTGCCCTTCTTTTAAATAAAAAAGCAGAAAATAAGCAGATAGAGAATGACAGGCTCTGTAAGCCTGAAGTACAAGCAGGAGCTGTCACTCTGATGGTGGCCACAATGTTTCAGGAAGATCAAATGCAGCTGGACAGATGGGTGTCAGATATAGATGTGTCTGCAACATCAAGATCCAAGATTATTAGACCATGGAGTAGGCATGCTTCCCGACCCGAGTCCACAGAATGTTTTGTTGCTTCAGCCAAGGTTTCTCTGAGAAATTGCTACATCAACAAGGAAAGAAGATATATGTACACATCAAACTGCAAAATGCAGCATAACTAATAGAATAGATAGATGGTTACCCTGTTATGTTATTCTGGTTTAGCATCGCATTGGTTTCTCGTGGCATCATGTGCACATTGCTCAAGTGTTGTTAAAATGAGTTTTTTCCCCACTGTTGCCAAGTGCTGTCTGATAGCAGCTCATCTCATTGTTGGGATATTATTGCAGCATCTTTATCTAACAATATAAAGGCGACTGCTGTCGTGATTTGGCGCTGTATAAATAAAATTGAATTGAAATGAATGTCTGGTCCTAGTTTTAAGATTAATCCATTGAACACCTCAGACTAGCTGAGCCACAGTTAGCTTTTGGCTTGTGTTCTCTGTATGTTTTAGAATCAAAGAATTCAAAGAATTAATTGAACAACTAAGATACAGGCACTGAGATCAATTCCCATGTATTATGAACTGCTATGTGGATATTATGTTCAATAAAATGCTCATTATCTGTACACACAAGACCGTTTTAGCTGCTGTAACTCCAATGGCTACCGTAGCCACTTTTTCAGCTAGCTGTACTTGTTGGTGTACTTCCTCTTTGCTGTAAATCAAATCCAATTTTTCCTTTAGGTAAAGGAAAGATAAAGAAAGTAAAAGAAAGCTCATTTTTCTGTGTCTAATACGAAGGACAAAAACAATGTATTTCATAATAAAAGGCTAAAGGAAAAATACCACCTGATGCTCTCTAAACGGTACCTCACCATGAAAAATATCATCCAGTCATCCTGAAATGCGGTGCCACAGTGTGGATGACATTATACACAAGAAATAAAGGGCCGTCCTATTTTACTGAATGGACTCAGTTATACTGTTTATAGCTCAGCGTCCTGCTTAGATAAAGAATTGAAGAAGAAATCTGAAATGATTTTGTGTAAGTAGAAATAGTAATTTAATGTTGATTTTATACATGGTAACATCTTGCATGCTTAATGTGAAATGTTACACCAAAGTTACCCAAGGCAAACACTATAAGGCCTCTGCAACAATTATTTGACTGTGTGTGTGTGTGTGTGTGTGTGTGTGTGTGTGTG
>NW_024582591.1:298917-338901 GCF_018398535.1 Haplochromis burtoni | reverse complement strand
GTGTGTGTGTGTGTGTGTGTGTGTGTGTGTGTGTGTGTGTGTGTGTGTGTGTGTGTGTGTGTGTGTGTGTGAGTGATCCGAGAGCTCTACAGCCTTCCTCTTTTTTTCTCCTGGATAAGCACTTTGTTGTCCTTGGGAGACTGCTGGTGCTTGGCTTCTCGTGCACAGTCGCCAGGCGCTGTTTCACAGAGCTGTGCACGTGAGGTGACCTTCCTTTGCCTCTGGCTCAGTCACGCTTCTGTGCACCATGCAGGCACACATACCTTTGGGATAACACACACCATCCCCTGCGATGTTTCAAACTGACAGACATCCTGTGTTGCTCACTTTAATGGACCAATGGAAACACAAACTACAGCATTTACACACATGAACCACCGCACATTACCCTGCCCCCATGACACACACATGCACATACACACAGAGGGACATATAGCATCCATTTCTATCTCCAGGGGCTTTAGCTAGAACCGGCCACACAGGTGTCCAAACAAACACAACCCTCATTTTCCAACAAATCCACTGATACACACACACAGGTTTTATATGAAGTGTTCACACATGCACACAACATCACAAAAAGGGGGACTTTGTCAGAAAGTACAGATTAGCACAAGTGACACATCATATGTGTTTATCAGGTATAACTCAGTTTTTATCCGCATACAGCTCAAAACATAACCATGTCATCAAAAGGGGAACTTAACTAATTATAACATTAAATATAACAGCCACCGAAGAACTGAGATGTCAGTGGTGTCTCTGAACTAACATCTTCAGTCAGCTTTTGTGACAGTTTGGAGTCATGAAATGCTGAGAGGTGACTCAGTCTAAAAAAATATAAAAACACCATCTTATAGGCACTGATAGCTAAAGTGCTGCTCCCATGGTTTTGCCAGCCTCTTCAAAGAATGTCCTTACTCATCACAGACTTTCTAGTTACAACAAATGGTGTTCAGTGTATTTCCCCGAAGAGCACGTCATTATATTGAAACTTGATTCTGTTTCCTTTTAACATAATGAGGAAATGTTGTTAATTAACGTGTTGAGAGAGTTCCAAGTGCATCAGAGACTTCGCTATTCACTGACAACATATTCCTTTTGGGCTTTAAAAGCAATATCCATGCTAGTGTCATCCAGCTATAATGGCTTGTGGGTAAATAATGTAGGTAAAGAACCCAAACCCTGACCTTTATGTAACTGGTACTTTGGCTTCCTCCAACAGTCCAAAGACACACACTGGGTGTTTTTTGTCACTCCCTTTTGGGTCCGGCTGATGGTTTGGTGAATTCTATCTGCTGCTTTCAACTGTGACAGCTGAGCTTCATGATCAGGCACAACCTGTCTGCAACCTGCAACTTCAGATGCATCGTAGAACATATCCTACATAATCTAATCAGGGTGATGCTCTACATGAATGATAATTTATACAAGTCATATATAATCATCAGCCACTTTATTAGGTACACTGTTTAACTGCTTGTTAATACAAATATCTAATCAGCCAATCACGCGGTCTAGAAGACCTGCTGAAGTTTAAGCACTGCTTAAATGCCGCGGCTGACCAGGGTGTGGTTGCTGACCGTGTCTATCCCTTTATGACCACATTATCTCCAGATCACTGCTTCCAGGATTTAACACCACCACAAACCTCAAATCCTGTCGAACTGGATTCTTGAACATGACATTGGTTTCAGTGTACTGTAATGACTCCATAGCTCCAATAGAAGATCTTTGAGATGTCGCGGAACAGGAGATTTTCATCATGGATGTTCAGCTGACAAATCTGTAGCAACTGTGTGATGCTATCACATGAAGCAAAATCTCTGAGGAATGCTTTCAGCACCTTGTCTGTGCTATGAAGACTTGAAGCATTTCTGAAGGCAAAAGAGAGTCGAACCCAGGAGCAGCACAGCAGAATTAATAAAGTGCATAATGTCTTTGTTTTGTTGTGATAGCTTCTAAAGCATTATTGAAGCTTTAGGCAACTTACACTTGGTTGAGGGATCGTTTAGTACCACAATCCTTCTCTCTAATGCGTTTGCTTAGTCTAGGTCTATGTACCATTCACCAAAATCCCCTCCCTAAAGCAGTACACTCTTTTCAGTCTGACAAAACAAACATAAGCCGGACGGTCAAAAGAGCATTTGGCAAAACCGTTTAATATGAACTATACCAACATAACTGACCAATGCTTCAGACAAAATGAGAGCACCCTGGCAGAAATTTTTAATGATGACAGTGATAGAAGTGTTGCAGGGTGTGAGGGCTGTTTTCTTTCAGTCCAGATGTTGACCCCTCTGTAGAACCTCAGGGTGGCTGCGAATGTGGGCTGAAAATCACCCCGGGTGTCACCGTGGTTATCATGTCTGTTGACAGATGCTCATTAAAACAACCAAAGCACACGCTTACTCTCTCACATAGTTTAACTCGATAGTTTCGTCATACTTGAAAGGCCGTCTTTCTTCCTTCAGAATTTGTTCAGAGGTAAATTAACTTGTCTCATTAAGGATTTATACTTTTCACTTAACCTGGAAAATAAGAAAATATGAATGTCAAGATTTCAGCTATTTCAGCTCTGTGTTTCTGAAGAATATGCGTAAACTGATTTGATGCGCTTGGCTTGGTTTCTTCTGAGAATGTTCTACTCATTAATGTAAATTTACAGCCAATATCAGACAGCGTGCGGGGGGGTTGAACCGCGACTTTGACACCCACTACACCCAATTATTTCTCCCAGAAGAATGATAATAATCTGACAAATGTTGTTTGTTTGCCTGCTTTGTTTATTTGGGTTTTCATACTTTTAATTCACACGTTTCATCAAAACACCTCTTGATGAAACTATTGGTTTTGATTGTGATTAAACTGTCATTTAAATATGGCCCCGGGATATGTTTGTGTTTGTTTGTCTTTGTTTTCCTCTGTTTGCCTTCCTTTTTCTGTTCTCTTCTCTTCTCCTTAAAAAATACAGGAAAACGTGATCATTACAATCTACTGAGGGGATATATTTATTCATAGATTCAGTCTATAAATTTTTAATGTAACGGTGACTTTTGGCCACCGTTTTTGACTGGATTTAACTAGAAATAATCTTCAGACTTTTTTTTAATCCCGTCTCTGCAGCTTCACAATACACCCGAGTTTCATTATTCCACTTTTAAACACTACTAGCAGGTCATAAATGTACAACATATTAGCATACAGTAGTGGCTGTGAGCAGGCAGACAGGTGTTAATGATCCTCTGAGGACTTCGATATTTATTCATGGATTCGTTTCAGCTTAATTCTGTGTGCTATATCCAAATGCACCGTGATGGCTCACCCAGTTTTCACTGCGTGTAGATGCACCTGTACTGTATATCAGGGACAGTGAGCAGACAGGAAGTGTCATATTGCATTTTCATCATCGTTTAACAGCAGCGGCTGCGTGCTCTTATTGTACAGATGTATTTATGTGGAGAAAAACATGAATAACAGTTTTTTTTTTTTAGACATACTGAGAAAATCTGCTTTTCTTCTGATTTTCTTTCCAGCTCTGACTGTCATTTTCCTTCAGATCATTTTTACAAATTTATATAAATAATTGCTGGGACTTAAATATATAACAAGTCATTAAAGTGTGCTGCGTTTGAAGGTGTTTTTAAACGCAGAACAAAGGAGAGAAAAAAGAGAAAAGCTACAATTGTGCTTTTCTCTTTAGATATTTCTGCATTTTAAATGCTTATTTAATCAGTCACATTCAGTAAAAACTTCTTCCTATTTCAAGAAACAGCCCTGGGAAGAATTTTTAAATTGAGTGGTTTCTTCTTCAGGCGTTTCTTGCGAAAATTAATTAGAGGTTAACACCCTGTTAGTATACAGCAGTTTATGAGAAGGAAGATGATGTGAAATTATCCTTTGTGGAACAATATCTTAAAATGCAATTCATTCTTTTAAAGCTTTCCTGTGCATCAGCGCAACAGCGGAGCGCTGTAAACGTGCAAACGGCACACAAAGGACATTTTAAAATATAAGATTAATACAGCTCCATTAAATCACAGCATAAAATCAGGCTGTGTGTCTATGAATTGCATAGAATTAAAAAAACTAAATAAAAACAAACAAACAAAAAACCTAAGAGAGCAACAGAGATTTTTTTTAATGGGTCACATACGTTTCTTGTACAGTAGGCACAGTAAGCAGACAGATGGGTGCAAATAATCCTTTTTTTTAATTCATAGATTCAGTTTATTTTGCCGTTTCATTGTTGTGTCTGTTCCAGGCTCCTCCCTGGCGGCAGCAAGGCTCATGCATATTAATGATCTGAATTTGCATAATTAGATGCAGCGTTATCATAATAATAAAGGCCTACAGTATAGTGTATCTCTAAAAGGATCCTAGACCTCTGATCAGATCTGTGAGCTTTGACCTAGAAAAGAACAAAGATGACTGTATTACTAAGATGCCTCATAGGACTGGCAGCCGTGGGCAACGAGAGGCATAAAACTTTATTGTTTAAGAGATGCAGGACAGAAAGTTGTATTTGAGCCGAGCTCCTCTGTATGAATGCGACATACATATATTGCACTGTAACAGCTCCGTGCTGTTTTACTGGGGTAAAGACTAAAGGGTGACACGATGCAGTTGAGCAGTTCCTTCACTTGTTTGTGGGTGTTACACTTTCTTTCTTTGTCTTCTCTCTTCTGAACATATTGTCTCTATCTTTATCCACCTTTCGCTCGCTCTCTCCCTCTCTTTCTCTCTCTCTCTCTCTCTCTCTTTCTCTCTCTCTCTCTCTCTCACACACACACACTGATGCTAATCATCTAACCCACAGGGGAGTTGCTGGCTTTGATACTGGATTTCATGTGGCCTCCGAGTTTCATATTTGCAGCAACACTGGAGTGTACTGACTCACATCAGTTTCGACACCACATGTGCAAAACCACATATACTGCACATGCACAAAGTGACAATCACACAATAACAGCACAATAACGGTGTAAGCTTGTATAGTCTATATATGTACATCTATACACACAGACACACATACACAAAAGTACTAATGCACTATATGAAACACACACGTGTGAATAATCCCCTTTACCCCCCACCCCAGTGTCTGCCTCACACACACACACACACACACACACACACACACACACACACACACACACACACACACACACAGCCTGGCTGTGTCCTGTGGTCTGTGTGTGCTGATAAGGGTTTAATCCTGATTGGAGCCTCAGTAAAAGGCTTTGTTATGAACACTAAATAGACTGGCCCTCGGCGAGCACACTGGGACACTGCTGATAACATATACACATGAGCACGGACACACGGACAAAGGATGCATATAAACACACGTGTACATAAATATCCATACCCACATTACAGACAAACCCGGGCTTCATGCATTATATACTGTACCTGTACAAATTTACTTACAGCACAAACAGGAATGTTCCCAACATGCCTTCAGACACACACACACACACACACGCAACGCACACACACTTTGCCAAATCTCTCCATAAAATCACATGTGTGCATGTGTCTGTATCTAAAAGTGAGTGTGGAGTTTATCAGTGGCTTGATAAAGCTCTGGAGAGCAGTAAGTGTTGGCAGACTCCAGACTGAATATGCTGTAAATAGACTACTAATAGAGAGAGAGAGAGAGAGATTAGAGGAGCGGAGGAGAGGACACAAGAGGAGAGATATGGAAGAGAAGAGGAAGGAGGAGATGAGAGAGGAATAGCAATGTCAGCAGAGTCGCACTTTACCTCTGAATCTGACCAAACATGAGTAGACGCCCCCCTCCGTCACACCTGTGGCAGCAGATTAACCCTGTGACGCCAAATGCATCATACATGAAACGTGAGTTTTTGACCTCAACATCATCAGTGTGTTTTACTCCCCCCCCCCCAAAAAAAACCTTGGATACATCTTGAGCAATAAAGTGCACAAAAGGGGAAATATGTTTCAAATATGACCCAAACTAAAACTCATTTATGCAAACTGATATTTCTTTCTTTCTTTTTAGTTTGTCAGACAGTTCAATAAACTTGCCATTTCTGTTACTGTAGATCTTAACTGCACTACAGGTCCAAACCACAGCTGTGGGACAATCACCTTTCTCCAAATTGTGCAGCAACCTAAACTCACGTGTCCCTCTCAAAATGCATTAAAAAAATACCAGAAAAGCTTGATAACATTTAGTTTCTCTTATCTTAAGTTTAGTATTTTGTTTCCTTCTGCAGTAGTTCTTGTGGATACGTGGGGTTCCTCTACCTCCTCAAATTTCTTTGTAAGTCAAATGCTATTTAAATTTTTTTTTACATAGACTCAAATCTAATCTGTATCTTAAATATGAAATATCTGACCCGAAACACCATATACCTGTTTATTAATTCTTTAATTTCTTTCGAGAAAATAAAAATTGTGTAAGCATCAAAACTATGAAGCACGTTTTAAAATAAAGCTGAGCCTTCTACATTTTTTCAGCCTTCTTTTAACTCCCTTATTATTATTATGAGAGTGTGGATACAGATTAAAAGCAGCTAATGTGCCATGTTGCAGGCAGCAAAGCAGCGTTATTTCGGAGTGGACTTATCATGAATTAGCCAATCAAAAGAATATTTACAGGATGACATGACAGGTCCCAATGTGCAGTCTAACAGCAGGCGGGTCCCTGTTTTTGCTGTTGACTCTGTTACGGCTCTACTGAAAAGGAGACGCAGCATTAATGAGCATTCATTGTTTAGGTATCAGTCTACCATTCAGCCTCCTTTTAATTTTGCCACTTTAATAAAGTCAAAAACTGTCAAAAAAAATAAAATAAATTAAATCCCATGAAAGAAGTCCCACCATTGCTGCTCTTTGTTCCCTTTCCTTCTCTAATTCCTGACTCATGTTTCAAACTGAATGAGTCCTTTGAAAGCTCTTTGAATAGCTGTAATTTGCAATCTTTGATAAGAGACCCCCAGCGCTTTCTGCCTGTGCTATTTCTCTTCTCTCAATTGACTGTCTGGTCAGTTAATCAGCAGAAGCGGTCCCTTCCTGAGGTCGCCGTGGCCGCATGACATCTGCTCTTGACCTTTCATCAGTGACCTCTCTCCCACCCAGGGGTCATTAGACGTATCCCAGTATCATTACCACTATCCCAAGAGGTCAATCCTGAGGTCAAGGCTGCACCTTGAGGTTACAGTTGAAAGGTCACTACTCTGTCATCAATAACAGAGAGGGTGTAAGGTCTATTGTTCTCTATAAGTGGTGATAGAAAGCCCCAACACAGTGAGATCAGGAGTGTAGCTCTGCTTGTTGTGTTTTTAAAGACAGAATATACATAATGCTCTTCATCTGCACGATGTGCTGCCCTTTTGGTGCTGAAAACACTCGCTTAAGATGAATGTTCACCTTGTGGTGTTCAGTCAGATGTGGTAGCTTTTTAGGCCACGCGTACATGCTTCACTGACTCAAACCGCAGGTTTCTCGTTTCGCTCAACAGCTCACACAAACACATGAATATAAGTGAGTAAATACACATCTTTGCAGTACGGATCACTCAACTTCCCCACCTTCCTCACACGTCGTGTCCTCAGTGAGTAATCCTGTTCTTTTGTATCCCATCTATCGAATGCAAATTGCAAATAATTCTGAATAAGCTGCTTTTGCGTTTTTATGTAGACAGGGACACAGAGATTTTCAAAAACGCTGATGTATTAGTGTAGTTTGAGCTCTGGCATCTGATTGTCTTGTGTGGCCACACTTGAAAAACTGCTCTCAGGCACAGTTTGCGCTTGGCTTTCTGTAAACGACAACTAAAGCTTCACAAACTGCAAAAAGCTGCTTACATTCAGCCACTGTGTGCGCTGTCGCCGGCTGAAGTGGCCTTTACATGCCTGAGGGAAGAAGAGTTTTCCTGCTCTTTTGAGTAAAGCCTGTTTCATTGTAGCCGCCAAACT
This sequence comes from Haplochromis burtoni, assembly GCF_018398535.1. NCBI lineage: Eukaryota > Metazoa > Chordata > Actinopteri > Cichliformes > Cichlidae > Haplochromis > Haplochromis burtoni. The sequence goes on along the minus strand of NW_024582591.1, from coordinate 330,952 downwards.
TTGGAGAGAGGAAAAAAAATCTAAAAGTGCAATGATGCAAAACTTTGAGTGACATTTTCAAATTATGGGCATGGCCCCCATCACCTCCTTGCTTCTCACAATCCCTGCTTTGTTTGTTTCTCTTTTCTTTCTCATTCACTTTTTTCCTTCACTTTCATTCCCACCTTAATTTCCTCATCCCCGTCTCCCTCCTCTGAGTCCCCCCTTCCATCCCACCCCTCCCTCTGTGTAACCTTGCAGGGTAAAGCTCCATTGACATCTGCTTCATAAGTATTCAGGACTCAGCGCCTTTGACATTAATCAGCCTACAGTACATTATCTCTCCACTCCTCTCCTGCCCCCCATCCCGTCTTTTTGCCTCCTGCTCCTCCTCTCATCCCTATCGCCCCTCTTTCACCTCGCCTCCTCCTCTGCCTCTCCACACTCTCCTTTCCCTTCTCGGTTCCATCCTCTCCCTCCTTTTTTTATCGCCTCCTATCATGCATTTCAGCTTTCCATCCACCATTTTTCTCTTATCACTGTTCGATAACAAGAAGAGGAAAAATGTCATTACTAAGTATTTATGTTGCTTACCTGAACATCTGGCTATTGAGATACATTGCTAAAAGTTTGCTTGAATGAGACAGAAATGCTAATAAAGCAGTCACAACACAGCAAGTGCAGTTCAGAGAGTGAGATCAGAGGAGATCAGGAAATAAAAGTGCTTGATCAAGAACGAGAGTCAAGACAAGCAAACAGTTATCTTAAATTTTCCTTTGCCTTGACTGGACTGAGAAGTTTTTGCTTTATCTAAATCTCCAGGTACCTAAAGTGTATCCACATGATAGACTGTAGAAGACTGGCAACCTTTTTGGGGTGCCTCTTGCTCAGTGTGCACTGGGATAGTATCTACAAAACAAGTTTTTATTTGAATGGATGGTTGGACTTCATTTTATTTATATAGCACCAAATATCAACAACAGTCGCCTCAAGGTGCTTATATTGTAAGATAAAGATCCTACAATAATACACGGGAAACCAAAAACATTCAGACAGCCCACTAAGAGCAAGTATTGGGGATGGTGGGAAGGAAAAATTCCCTTTTAAAAGGAAGTAACCTCCGGCAGAACCAGGCTCAGGGAGGGGCAGCCATCTGCCATGGCTGTTTAGAGGTGAGCGGAGGAAGACAGGGCAAAGACACACTGTGGAGGAGAGCCAAAGATTGATAATAACTGATGATTAAATGCAGAATGGTGAAAGGCACACAATATTAGATTATACCTGTTAACTGCATCTTTAGATATTTATAACTTTATATTCATTCATGTATAAAACGTTAAGATCAAATATAATTAAATATATTATAGGACCAATGTGTTGCAGATGCATCTATTTGGTGACTCAGACCAGTTTAACAATGCAGGCAATCCGTCTGCATTTATAAATTGGACAGCAATGGCAGTCAACCTCTGGGTGACTTGTTGGTTGCCGCAGTTACTTGCAATCAGTTGCTGAATGCAAAAAAATTCAGTGCATTCACTGGATTGCCACCAATTTTCCCGAGTAACAAGAACTTTGGTGTCCTATTTTTACTCTAGTCTGACTGAGACATGAGTAGTTTCAGATTAACTTTTTGAGATTATTCCACCTTTTTTCACAGTCATTTTCTTTTCTTTCTTCTTATTTTAAGGTAAACAGAGGTGCAAGATGTTTTTATTTGACTGGCCATAGGGCACTGATGGCTGCCACATTGCTTGCTAGATAGCAAACTTTTAATGGAAGGTCTTATTATACTGAGGCCCTTTCACCTAGTTTTGGGATCTTACTGGAACTGAATAAAAGGGCTCTGCAGAGACCACAGCCTTTAATAAAAAAAAACAACCCCCCAAACTTTCCTTAGTCACAGGAAGCAGCTAATTGCAGTGTATTTTTTTAATAGTAAAATGACTTTTTTAACATTATTACTAGTAACCCATCTATGTGTGTTATTGCCACATAAACAATTCGGTGATAAATGCCAACAAAAGCATGTGAGAAAATTAGTGTACTTCATGCATGCTATAGCTTGCACAGCAGAATGAGATCAACCACCGTTTTTATGGGAAATAATGGCCTTGACCTACATAATGTCGAAAGCTTAAAACTGACTTAAAGGAGGCAATAGCTATCATCCACTGAGTCAGAAGACTTCTGAGCGATCATTTTCCAAAGGCATTTAAACACTATGCTATGCAACATCATCATTAAATGTGTACCGTGCTTCTAGTGGCTCCCCTCTGTAGAAACTGGCCAAACTCAACATACGCAATTTAAAGTTTGTGCTGCAATTCTGCAGTTTGCTTCTGAGTGAATGGAGAATGTCTTGTCAACAAGTGTGGTGTATAACTGTACACATCATCACCAAAAGTAGCTGATAGAGCAGCTATCCTAGCAGGAGTAGATTATGGGAGTAGATGAGGACAGGGCGAGGTGTATAGCTGTCATACAGCACTCAGATTACCTTGGCGGTGTGATGTATGCCTTCGCTGCTAGCTAACAAGGGATTATAAAGCTCCACATAATCCTGCATGGGCGGGCTGGCTCAGGACTCTCACTGTTACTGCATTAGCATTAGGCATTAATAGTGCCCTAGCATTAGTGTTAGCAGCTAATAGTGTTCCAGAATACATTAAGAGCTAATAATGTGATGCTGTAAGATTAGCATTTAGTTATTATAATGCCATAGAATGCATTATGAGTGTCTGCGCGTGAGTGTTAGAGGGCTCGATGTGTGCAAGTGGAGTTAACAGGAACGTGCATAAGGTCCGTGTGTGTGTGTGTGTGTGTGTGTGTGTGTCTGTTCGGGGCGTGCTGTCGGTGTGTAGCTGCCTCCTTGTGGAAGTATGTGCCATTGTGTGTAGGAGTATGAATTAGCTGATGATGGAAAATGTATGGAGAGACAATAGAAGGTTATGGAAGACACTGATTGAGGGAAGATGCAGGCTGTACCAGGAGAGGGGTTTAACAGAGTGTGTAGCAGCATGCATTAGTTACACCGATGCAGCAGTCACACACACACACACACACACACACACACACACACATGAAGACACAAGGTCACCTCACAATGGATATGTCATTTTCTCATATGTCATGGAAAGGTGAAATAACACAAAGTTGAGGAAAGTCAGCTACGCTGGTGCACTCGAATGGTGGCCTTGCATCTGTTTGATCTGTACCGGAGTCCTGATTTGTTCCACACACCTGTGAAATTGCACTACTACTACTTTCTCAGCTATAATTTAAATGGACCATTTTCTTGTCAGTGTTGAAAACTTGAATTAAAGTCCCATTTTATGCTGATAATAGATACTGAGCATAAGGTCTGATTATTACAATACAACCCAAATAATAATAATAATAATAAAAATAATAATAACGATACTGCAGCATTGTGTATCTGATATCCCTGTGTTGGTGTTGTTCCCGGATCAAAATTGCAACTGATCAGTCATATTGTTGTGATGTCATAGCTTTGGAATGTGGAGGAAAAAATGCCTTTGTTTATATAAAACTCTCTTCTGGAGCAAATGGCAAGTATTTCAAGTTTTTTCTTTATTACAGCTATATTATTGTTAGGTTTTATGTTAGCCAAATTTAGGTTACTCATGCTTTTTCGCTAGTGATAATTATTAATAGCATTAGCTAACTTTTTGACTAATGCTAAGTGAACGCTCACATACAACTGGTCGGTTTGAATACTGATTTTGGATTATGATAATGTATGAGTGTGGTACAACACCTTGCCCCATGATAGGCTCGAGCCCCTCGCCCCTGAACTGGATAGGCCAATAAAATGGATGGTTGGAAGCTGGAAGCAAATTACAACAACATATTTTCATATTAACATTAGATTAGAACAACTTATCAGCCTTATGATTCTGTCCACTTTCCTCCAGACTCGCCTCCTTTCCTTCATAGCTTCATGAGACTCTCAACTCTTGGGTTTTCGCAAAGCAGGGTGAAGCAAGTTTTGGCGAAATTAAAATATTTTTACTTGCACAGTGTCAGCTGGCACAAATTCACGTCAATTTGTTTACTAATGCAAACTTCCCTTCACAATGTACGGAGCCCCGCAGGGGACATGGGAGAAAAAAAAAATTAGGGAGAAAAAAAAAAATTAAGACGGACTTTTGCGAGATCTCGCAAAAGTTTTAGCCGCATTCTTCGGAGGCCGCCAGCTCGAAGCCAACCGGGAGGTCGAGGCACGATGTGCCGGGAAAGCGGTGTTCCTCCCGGCTGTAGTAGGTCTCGACCTCCCGTTAGCTTCGAGCTAGTGGGTGTCAGATCTCCAAAAACGTCGGAGCACTTTTGCAAATATGTGATGTCTTGTAAACCGAGCAGGTATCTGACGTTTACACAACTACATTCACGCCTCAAAATATCTTAAAAGTGTATTTTGTGACCCAGAAAGAGTAATATTACAACTAAGTAGCTGCCGCCATTGTTGGAGTTTTGCGAGATCTCGCAAAAGTCAGTCTTAATTTTTTTTTTCTCCCTAATTTTTTTTTTCTCCCATGTCCCCTGCGGGGCTCCGTAACAATGCAACCCTAGAGTGGTATATTTAAAAACTTAGCACCTGACTCATATCACCAACTTCCTGTTTGTGCAAAAAGCATTCTTATCACCATATTTTTTCTTATTTCTATTCAGTGGTGGAAACAGGCTTCCATAAATCTGTGAATTCCTTCAACGGCCACATTTTTTCCTCCGTCATTCCTCCCCAAAGTTGACAGAGATCATTTTCAGCCTCAAAAGAGCCATCTGATGGATTTTAGATTTCAAAGGTTTTTGCTTGTTATGAAACAAATAGTAGCCTAATGAATTAAATGAATGAATTAAAAATAATGAATTAAAAAAACAAAACAAAAAAACAACAACAAAAAACTGAACCGCTTTCCTCAAGGTGGATCCTTTGCATCACTGCTTTGTGCATCAAAAATGGTTTGCAATTTTTGTGTAAAAGTGACAAAAACATCATTGTTGGTTGAAAGCTCTGCTGAATACTCCATCAATACAACTCTTTCATAGAGTCACAAAACATTTTTGTTTCTGAAAGTGATCATTTTCACAGATTTTCACAAATAAAAATGTGTTTTATTTTTTTTAACTTCACCATTCGTGATTAGTAAGCATCTACATAAACAGGTAAATAGAAATAAGACAGAATTAAAGAAGCTTTTGGTTAAGTAACCCTAAAGATGTTCATAGGTTAGAGAACAGGTTGGAGTACAGACTGTGAAAAGGGAAGATAAGAAGGGAAAAGGAGGAAATAAAAAAAAAAGAAACAGAGAATAGACCATAAGGGGGTATGCAGACAAAATGCAGAGGAGGGGAAAAGACAAACATTTCACAGAAAGAGGTATAATCATGCAGCTATTCAGCAGAGTCATTATCGGGCTGGAGGCTGTTTGGTTCTTTACAGAATAACAGCAGGGTTTCAGAGGAGCTTCTAAACCACCCACAGATACACACTGAGAAAGGTCCTACCAGCTACAGAACTATCTTTAGCTGCAATTTTTTAAGTGGTGTACCACTCAATTGGAGATTTTCTGCCAATGACCCAGGGAAGTAGATTTTCGGATTTATGAACTTGGCGATTAAGCTGCATTTTGCTATGGAGGCGTTGAGCTGCTGTTGAAGAGGTGGGCTTGATGCTAAACTCTTAAACGATTAAAGGAGAAACAAGCAGAGAAGAAGAGAGACACAGAAAGAGGCTGATTTGTGATTGGTTAATTTTTGGTATCAGATGTTCATGGATAGCATATGTTAATTACTGCTGTTAATGATGCCATAGATTATCACGCTAGATGACACAGGATGGCTTACAGCTGTGTGTGCGTGTCTCACGGTCACCTCCAAAGGTGCCTGGAATCACCAGGCTATTAAAAGTGCGCACAAGTATGTGTGTGTGTGTGTGTGTGTGTATGTGAGTGAATGAAAAATCCAGCGTAATTGCCCTGTCTATCCATATCCGCCCACAGCGCCATGTGGGACCCCGGCTAAAGTGGCTGCAACGGCTTCAGAAATAGCTGTCTAAATGGCTGGAGGGAGTTGTAAAATACCCCATTGTCTCAATGGTCACATAGCTTGGTCTTAAGGGACCCATTTACTCACTCACTCCAACAAATAGAGGGCACAGAATTCTTTATTTGTGCACATTTGCTGGATTTCAAGAGAAATGCATTGTAGAGAGTTGTAGTTTGAGTTTTTGGAGAGATGTGATTTGAGTTCCTGCTTTGCACAGTAGACCTTTTATATAATCCTCAAAAATCCCAAATGTCTGAAATGTACAATTTGGTTGCGTCTACCTTGTTAAAATGGATACTGTGACATTTTCAATCCATCAGTCAGAGGGTGCACTGTGGAACTTGTTTCCACATTTACAGCTCACCAGATAACTTGATCTGATTATTAATTAAAAAAGAAAAGAAAGGAAAACTGATTGTTCATTCGAGTATGACACAAACGCCTTACTCAGCTGAAACTTTTAGAAACCTATAACCATGGTCAAACAAGTGAAAGCTGATAAAAGTAACATGTTGAAGTCTCTTTTCTTAAAGGAAATAATTCTCTGTGCTCTTTCACTCAGTCATTTATGAATTCATTTTTGGAAATCATAGCTACTAGATTCATTTTTTAAAGATGTGTTCAGTCTTTAGGAATTCTAGACCAGTTTATCCCAGATTTTCCACTTTTTACAATTTGAGGGGAAATCTGATTTGTGACCTCTTTGGACTACCGAAGGTTAAAACCAATCATTTGAGATGAGATGCAATCTCCCATCTCGTCCTGATAAAACGTGTTTGACTTTTAAAGAAAAATTACAATTTTGATTGCACCTGGACTTTAGCAATATCCAAGAAGTGAGATAGATTTATGAGAGGCTGTATTAAATGTATGTGTGCGTGGAGAGCTTATAGTTCGAGATGGTGGGCCTGACCAAATTTACTACAACTGTGTGCAATGCACTTGTAATCTTGTTGCCTTTGAAATGGTTGCCTCAAAGATGGGAGACCAGATTTGTGACTGCTTGTGGTCAGTTGCAAAGATCAAGATCAAGAAGTCGATTGTTACAGTCAAGGCAAAATACAGTGATTACACTGAGCAATTAAATAATTAGATTTAATAAGTAAACCAAAAAGACTCAAATAAAGCACTATGTAGCTGAAAAGCTTTACAGCAGATAATCACAGTTAGTAATCAGTCAGTGATTCAGCAGCCTGATGGCCTGTGGATAAAAACTGCATTTTCATTCTGGTTGTCCAAAAATAACTTTTGATGTATAATAAAACAGCAATAAGCAGAATCACTCTTCTAGCAATCTGATGTTGAATGGAGTCAAGTTGGAAACTGCATGCAATCTGTGATAATACAGGAATAAATATAAATACTGATAAATCATCAGAAATGGTAAATCTGTTGCCATTTTCATAAACATTTCCTATTTACATTCAGGGTCCAACCAGAACATCATAGATTTGAAACAGAAATTCAGAAATTCCTTTACAAATAATGATGTAGGACAGAGAATATACAGGAATATAGCTAGAACACAACCAGTTTGCAATCAGTTTAATCAGTTTCCCTATTTCAGACACACATTACAGACAAGTTAGACTCATCAGCGCAGACTAACAGACTGAATGAAACGAGATGGCATCTGTGTGCATTTAAAAAGAAGCAAGAGCCTGACTGATTTTAGTTCAGGAGGACCTATAATCACGGTGCCAGTCTTGTTGGCGTTTAAACTAAGGTAATTGCTAGAGAGCCAATTTGTAACCTGAGTTTAAAAAATGGATTGACAGACTCCCCAGCTGATGAGACTTAAAACACATATACAGCTGAATGTCATCTGCATAGAAATGATAAGAATGGTCATTAATAGATAATAATGCCAGCTAATGGAAGCATGTAGAAAGAAAATAATAATGGACCCAAAACTGAACCTTGTGGAACCCCACAAGTTTAAAAGGGAATATTAGAAGTGAACTTGTTTGTCAAAGATGGGCCAATCAGATTAGTACGAAAACCAGTCTAACACAGAGTCAGCCAAAACCGGAAGTCTGTTAAGTAGGATTTTATGGCCAATGGTAGAGATCAAGTAAAATGATTACACAAGAATTCCCTGCATCAGAAGTCATTAATGGATCATTATAGACCTTATAGACCATGAAAAGAGCAGTCTAAATGGAGCCCTGCTTTTGAAAGCCACACTGAAAAGGGTCAAAAATCTGTAGCCTGGATAGCAAAGAACTGATTTTCTAAAATTGTTTTCTAATTTTTCCAAGAAATGGCAATTAGTAAGCTTGTAATTACCAAGAGAGATATCTCGTTACCTCGCTAACTTTGGAAGAAACCCCGCTTGTTGGTTCCTGCTGCTTCCAGGTTTTATGATAATTGCTTGACTATTTTAATTCCTCACAATATTTCCCTATTTAACCCACAGATATGAGGGAAGGATCAAATTTCTCATGTAACCCTTGAGCATGTTTCAGATTTATTTTTGCCTAGTTGTTTAAAATGCTCTCTTAAGTTAGCCTTTCTTACCAAGAAATTCAGAGGTAGTGAGACTTACCAGGTTTAGATTTACTATTCTATTTTGTTTTCTGGAGAAATAATGAACTGGCATTATTGAGCACACACACACACACACACACACACACACACACACACACACACACACACACACACACACACACACACACACACAGAAACACCGTTATTACACCTCTATGAGAAGGTTTGTGTGCTTAATATTTGCATAAGCATGCAACTATGTGGGTCTTTTCCTATACTGTGGATCATTATGCATTTTGCAGAACATCAGCACACACTCACCCTGTATCAGGAGTAATTAATAAAATCCTGTCACCAATCTGTAATCAGTTACATCTCTGCTACTTACTATATGTCTGTCTGGCAGTTTGAAGCTGTATAAAAAAGTGTGTCGGTGTGCGTGTGTGTGTGAGTCAATTGCACCATCTGGAGTGTATAAGTGTGTGCAGGAGCATGTTGCAACACAGAAGGGGCCCTTTGAAAACACAGAGACACTTTCTAACATCCGCCTCAAGCTGCAGCTCACACATGCACGCGTGTGTGCTGGCACACACACATACACATAAACAGGTGTGTGTGTGTCTGTGTGTGTGTGTTCATTAATAATTGTAATCACAGCCTACATCTCACACTGGTGTTTTTATGTGCGTACATGCATTTGTGTTGCTCTGTCTGTATATTGTGCAGCTTAGGAATGAACCACAAATGTCATCAGAAATGCTCAAAACAATCCTCAACATTTGCTTTGTTTTATAACAGGTGAGGGACAGACAGGAAATGTGGGTAGTGAGTTATAGCTATGACCTAAGATCTGAAACTGTGAGTGATTGCATCATGGGCGTACAGTCATCACAAGCAATGCCACCAGCGCTAAACCAGTGAAATGAAAATTAGACATCAATAAAAAATGTCTTAAAGTGAAATAGTGCTCTGTTCCTAAAGGATCTGATATCTCCTGCTGCATCAAAGCTGTAAATTATTGCAATCCTGAGGCCACAGTTGTCTTTGGATGCTAGCTTGACCACCAGCTGTTGACTCGCTCGTTTCTGTGTCCCACTAACAAGGGTCAGAGATTTGGAAGTTGAGAAATGTGTTTTAGCTGTGTGCGTAAGCACACGGTGGATAATCCTGTGCTCTTTGGCAAGCAGCTGACAGGAGACCAGTATCAAGATATCCCTAGCTTAGCTTTTATCGCTCTGAGAACAGTTATGATCTCTGCATTAATGCAAAGAAGCACATACGTGTGTGAAAACAGAGCTTGAAGTAGCAAGTAAGCTGGCAAATTACACTGCCTATCATGTCATTTACGAATAAATTCTTTACAAATCCTACCATGTGAATTCATGGGTGTTTTTTTTTTCACATTCTGTCTCTCACAGTTGAAGTGTACCTCTGGTGCAAATTACTGACCTCTGTCATCATTTTAAGTGGGGGAACTTGCACAATCGGTGGCTGACTAAATACTTTTTTGCCCCACTGTAATTTGTCTTTGTGTAATCACCTTGGTCAAGCAGCTTGTATTAACTCCTTTGGCACTTTAGCAAGCAAAGAGCCTTCACAGAGACAGTTAAGATAATGAGGATGAGAAACTTCTGCTATACCTGGTTTGAAAAATCATACAAGTTCATAATGTGCAGGTTCCATTTTTAATCCAGATCTGATTTTGTTAATTATCTTTCATTTTAATAAACTTTAATATACTTTACGTTAATCAAGTTGCACACCTGATTTTCGAACCTCATAAAAAGTAGGACAGGCATGCCACAAATAAACAAACAAAAATAAACAATACTGATCCAGTTTTTCATGCACAAAGGAATGCAAAAAGATAAAGATGCCCAAGCTACAGCAGAAGCATATATTAAAAGATGGACGTACAGTCCATCTTTTAATATATGGTTTAGGAAGCTAAAATGACATAAATAGTTAAGAAAAGATACGTTCCCGTGTTTACGGATCTAACATAATTCAGTCAGCATTAAAAAAGCATGCCACACCTTGGTCAGGTCGACTTTATCGTTGTGTCAGGAATTTACAACCACTCAACGCTGATCTGTGTTCGTGTAAAAAATTCACATTCGCAGGAGTTGCACAGACACACCCGTGCACACACTGATCTAAAGTCTTGAAAGTGATGCCAGCATGCCTTTAATTTACTGAAGTCCCAAGGCAACAGAGAGCTTAGCATATAGAACGATGCAGTCTGAGGCAGCACACACACTCCAGGACAATAACCTTGATCACGGAAACTCTTCAGAATTCATCACTGCTTGGAAGTGTGATTTATGTTTGAAAGAACATCTTTCAGAAGATACAGAGAAACACCAGGAGATGCTGAAGTCACAGCCTGGAGGTAGGGGTTCCCTTCCCTTTGAGAGCACACTCAGTAATTTCGATAATCCAGGGACTTCTTCAGGAGCAGTTTTCAAAGAATGAGTTGCAGGTGGGATGTATCAAACAGATGCCTGTACGCTATGTGTCTGAAGACGCTTCAAAATGATGACAAGTGAGAGGACTGATGGGAATGTGAGACACACAGAAGGACAGTCCAGTACAAATCCATGTTTTTAGTATATGAATACTCACAGTACTTGTGTTTGCTTATGAAGGGGGCTCTTTCATCACCTACATGAAAATTAGATGCACACACACTCACACACTCACAGAGCAGAGTGGTTTTGCGTTGTGTGCATTTGCATGTATATGCTAATGTGTCACTGTGTGTGCCATTTTCACACTATTGTTTACTTGTTAATCCATTCACCAACCCTTCTTATAGCTCCACATGGGGTAAGTGTGTGGGTGCGTGTCCACAATGTGCACATGTAGTCAAGAGCAGACGGTCTATGCATGTCTCACCATTGTGTCTGACCCCCTGTGGTCCCTCAGCTATATCAAAGGCTTTGCACAAGCAACGTATTCATTTTAAAATAAATGAAAATCACACTAGACAAATAATAAACCACCCATTCATTTTATTATTCTACAAATCTTTGACTTGTACTTTTTGTTATTGTTGTATTTGTGTTTTTTAATAAATAAACATACCTATACATATAATAATGAGTAATTAAAGAAATTCAAAAGTCCTTTTGCAAATTCGAAAATTGAACCACTGACCTTCCAAAGGGCTTTTCTGTGCCTTAAGTATGTGCAGTGGTCATGCTTCCAAGTTTGAAGTCATGGCACTTCAAGGAAAATCTACTAGTTTTCTGACGTTTTCCTTCCACAATGAATGAGCAGCTCGGTAAAGTTTAAACAGCAACACCTCAGTCTTTGTTTTTCAGAAACTTAATAATTTACAAGATCCCAGATAATAATTAGACTCTCAGTTACTGTAACAATGTGTTCCCTCTAGGGCTGCCATTTATTGTTCATGGTTTGTCATTGTTAGTGTTTTATTCTTTTTTCTTTTATTATTTAAATGTTCTAATACTTTGGAGAAGGTTTCAAAGAACGTGTTCTTTGCTTGAAGAAATGTCTGTAACGTAGTAAAATTAGCTGAAAAACATCCAAAACTCTAAAATGTTTGTCAAGTACTTGCTTTTTATTTATTGTCTACAATGTTTGATACAAAAATTAGTTTATGACCAAAGTGACAATGTAATGATGTTAGATTTAGTTTCAGTTTTACCTCCAAATTAAAAAAAGAGCCTTACACACACACACACACACACACACACACACACACACACACACACACACAAATAGTTTAAACATGATTATTTACCCACTTTTTCTGGCAGTACGGTTCCACGTTTACACTTTGTACACTGTGTACTGACCTGTGTAGTCATGAATTTGACCATTTCTTATGGCCAGACCATTACACAACGGTGATCCATCCTCATCAGACCCCAAGCAGCCACATCACACGATTGGTAAAGTGTGACAATAATTCATTTACAATATGGTATTTGACAATATAAAAAGGAGCTGGTTATATCTTCAGGGTGGACCTAATGCCAAAACGACAAACAAAAGGAGCCTATGTTGAGGATTTACCAAACTTAGTTAATCAAAAGAATTCAACCAAATGACAACAACTTGCCTCCCTAACAATATAAAAACAGGAGAAAACTATAATCAAACAAAAAGGCAGTCCACCCCTACATGCTCACGTATAAGGCGAACAGCATTGGGCATGTTGCAAAAGGTCTGCTGGTTGGGATGAGCCGGGGATGAATGAATAGCAGTCATCATATAGGTGTCATCTCCAGTTAGTTGCTGGTGGTGCCTCTTCTTTCGCTACATAACCGAGTTTACAACCAAAGAGGATGAGAGCAGAATTTTAGACTCCACCTTTTTACCTGCTACTCGCAGCACATGGCATACAGCTGTTAGCTGCTTGTCAGTGTAAAAGCACTTAGACACTTTAGGCCTGAGTCATTCTTACAGACCATTTGGAAATCACTAGTTATAAGAGAAAAATGTGTATTGGTTTCTGGCAGTCACTGTGAAATGATTGTTAAAGACCCAGTCACACAAACCTAGAGACTGGTACTCACCGGTTGCTAGAAAAAAAGAGTATTTTCTGCGACTGGAAAGATTGAAGATTGCTGGAGTTTGCTGGTAATCACTGGTGTGAAACTGGTCATAAAGAGAAATATGATGCTGCACTGAACGCTTCCTTGAGATTGCTTTGGCCGCTAGCTGGTTGCCGTGGCCGACAGTAGATTGCACAGAATTCAATTAAATTGAATTCAGTTGTATTTATTTAGCACAAAATTACAACAACAGTTGCCTCAAGGCACAGAAGACTCAATCTTATGTGAAAAGATGCCATCTCATCACCAAGAAGTAGGGAAACTGTCAAAAATGTGTATATACATTTGAGCCTGTATCAATCAGAGAAAACCTAAAAGAAATTCAAACTTGTGCACTAAACTTCACGTCAGCCCTTCGGTTCTGTCTTTTCCTCCCACGCATCTCTGACCACTTCAAAAATTTTCAGTCCAATTGGAAGACAATGGATCAACTCGAAGAGAGAAAACCCACCGCCAACTAGTGTTTTGGCAGCACACAACTATAAATGCCGCCAACTGCATCAGTCACTTATAGGCTGCGTCGTAGGCTCTACCTAGAAAGAAAGCACAAGTATATAAGTAAGTTTAAGAAGCACTTTTAGGATTAAACGGATGGGCTGGATTTATATAACACTTTTATAGCTTGACAAAAAACTCAAAGCGCTTTGCACTACAAACCACATTCATTCATTCATAGAAGGCTTTCTCTATCAGACACACAGATGTGATCCATTGGGGAAGTTTGGGGAGCTTGCCCAACCACTGACCTTCCAACTGTATATTGCTTTGATGAGTTACGGTGTTCATGTTTCTAGAGTTAAAGTAATGACACTTTAAATCAGTGTTGGATTTTTTTTCAAAGAAAACCTACCAATTCTTTATACTAAGCTGACATTTGGCTCCCATAATGAGTGAGCATCTCAATAAAATACAAATGGGAACACCTCAATCTTTGTATTTCAAAGATCTACTAATTGGCAGCCTCGCATTTATTAATTACACTCTTAATTAGTGTTTTAATGAAGACAGGTGAAGTGGAAAGGTCAACCAATTACTGTATATTAGACAGGGCTAATATCAGCTAAAAGAGCCCAATTAGAGTGATAAAGATGTAGGCCAGTCAGGCAAGATTTTAACTTGAGATACTTCTAATGTCTTCTTTTAGTATTGTTTCCACTTGGAAAAACAAAAAACACACTCAAGTGACTTACACGCAGTGACACATGAAATTGTCCCTGTCAGTCTAGTCTGTGTGTAGAGTTAGCCCAATAAGAGAATAAAAAACATGCGTGTTTTTACATGTGAGATAAATTTCGTATTATGTTGCTGTTCCATGATATCAAGCACACAGAGTATAAAAAAGCGATACAGATAAAAAAGAAGAATAGATTTCACAAGTGCTGAGACAGGAGAGGGGAGACAAAAATCAAAGAGCATTAGCATAGCTGCTCTTTGTCTCCAGTCTGTCCCTCCACCCCCTGTATCTAATGAGTAACCAATGGTCTGCCAGACAGAGATAAGGTGTGTGTGTGTGTGTATGTGTGTGTGTGTTTAGTCCTAGTGTTGCTCCCTATGGAGTACAGTGTGACAGTTAGATGGATGTTCCCCTCAAACACCAGCTGATCACTACACATGGAGTCAGAACACACGATGACCGACTGGAGCAGAATGACCATTGTGACATGTGTCCAAACATGTGGTGCAGATTCATTGTTGTGTTTTCTCAAATGCAAAAAAAAAGGAAGGAAAAAAAAACACACTACAGTTCACTACAGTATAGAATTGTCTGCTTTGCACCTGGTCTCCTCTGACATTTGTCAAGGTCTACAAATCATTACAATCTAGATGACAGAAGCATTTCTTAATAGGAGACAGTGGATGTGCAACTGGGGAAGCATATTTTGTGGACCATATCAGCACACTGTTCCCTTTTTCAGACGATGAGCTTAAAGGCTTTGAGAAATCCTGACTCAATCCAATAACTGAAGAGTTTGACCTTTTCTGGACTGTTTTAGCGAAAGCATGGACCTTTCTCATTTTAAAGCGTAGCTTAAAAGGCAGAAATGTCAAATGTGATAAAACAACAAAATCCTGAAACCAACAGACATAAAACGTATGGTCTAAATTACTAACTTTCATCAAAGTTCAAAAGTTTCAAAGCAGATATCTGTATATGAATGTGGAGTTACAGTGCTGTGCAAAACATTTTTAGTCATCACTAATTTCTTTATATTTTTCCAGGAAAATGTGATGTTGGCTGTCTTTTGCTCTGTTCACTCTCTGTTTCTATAATGTTGAGGTCCAGGCTCTGGGGAGGCCAAGCCATGACCAATAAGTGTTCCATGGCTTTGAAGGGTGGATCAAATCTGAAGAAATGGAGGGTGGCTCAAGACTTTTGGACAGTATACCTTACCAGCAAGAGATGCATTTTCTGGTTTCTGTCTGTAGTCAGCTCATAATTCCAGCTCTGTTTATGAGCAACATTGCAGCAGATTTTTTTGTTGCATTTAGGTAAAATCTGTCTGATTTATTCTCTTTTAGTTTTCTAAAAAAATATCTGCATTCAGAAGCAACAGCCATACCAAACTGAGGTCGTTAAACTCAGGTCTACTATCTGGAAGCCCCAGAAAGTTTTTCCCACCGACTTAGTCTGCAAACTAGGCAGTGGGTTCCCAGAATGGTAACAAAGTTACTGCACATTATAGGACACTTATCTTTTTATGCATCCACCCCACAAAAAGTGTGCAAATATTTCTTCTGGCTAAAGACATGAGTGATATCTTTGGACTCTGAAATTATTTGAGAGAACTATTTGTCCATTGATTGATGGGAACAGTTGGCCAATTAGCTGTAAAATTCTATGATTCAGTTTATGGTGTAAATTAAGCACTGTATCTCAAGCTGATAATGAATAAACGAACTGAATGAATCAACTGAATTCACATACAGAAAAACATGATGACTGTACAGCAGATTAGAATTACCAAAAGACCATCTCCACACACTCCTAAAGGACTTCTTCCTCTACATATGGTGTCTCCATCTGGAGGAAGTGATATGGGAGACAGCGAGATATGCTGCTATCCAAATAACTCCATAGCTGCTAATTGCATCTGCAGCTAGTATAGGTTCTTTTTTTTTCTATTATGTGTGGCACTTCATTACATGTGTACCCTGATGTTGACCTGTTCATGTCAGTTTGCTTATTCACAATATAAATATTAGGTCATTCTGTTTGTGGTAGATTACGTCATTTTCTCTCATATTCATATCAATATTCTGTACTTTGTTCCCCCTCAGTTTGAATTTCAATTTACTTTTACTTGTAAAGCCTGTTTTTTCATAGTGTGACTCAGGAAGTGTACAATAAAGACTATGATCACAATCATAGACTGTATATAAAAGATGGACTTACCATCAAATTCTGAAAAGCCAATGTGGAAATGCTATAAACGGTTTCCCCCCTCTGTGTTTCAAGTCATACTGAATTCAGCATGATGCTGTATTTTCCCACATTAACCCTTTAAAACCGGTCGGAGCGGGCACGCTCCGTTTGGCACAACTATTTTTAAATCCCTGTAGCACTGCAACCACGTAAGCTAGCGCAATAATTTTTTTTGCATATGAAACCGGAGGAGTTGTACTTACATCTTATGCCATCCGCTTGTCTTCGGTCATGGTTTCCTTCCACATATAGCTTTGCAAAAACTGCATAAAAAGTGCTTGCAGCAACAAAAACATAATATTCCAGAAACACGCTTTGCCGATCTGATCAGCTGTTCATAACACTTCCTACGTTAGAATAGACGTCAGCGTGAACTATCACATGTCCTCCATTACCTGCCCGAAACCGGAAGTGACGTCATTTTCGCGGAAATGTAGTTTTTTACCATCAGGGCCTCATGAGCCTATACTAGTGTTTTTAAAAGTTATGTTTGACTTTATGACTTTCTGTGTCGTTTCTGGGATGCTTAGGACTCATATTGCACTGCTGGAAATAGTTTATTTTGATGCATATGCTGCTTTTTTGCAAATTTGCAGTATAATATTTATTTTCGTTTTTCCTGCAGTATATAAAAATTGGTGTATTTCAAAAATAAAACTATGAAGACACTCAAAATAAATATCCTGTGGTGGGAAACTATTTTGTGCAACTTTTTTGTATTTACAGTTTTGAGGGATAAGCCTCTTAAATTTCTCTAACTAGAAATATATGTTAAAAAAACAAAAACGATTTTCAATTTTTTTGTAGTTTATTGCACTTTCTTGCAATTTATGTAATTACTATGCACTTAATGCATACATATTATTAAAATTTGGGCTATAATGGTTGCATTGATGTATAGCAACTTGAAATGCTCCCAAAAATGGCTCTACAGCATGTAAAAATATAATATAAGCTCTGGCGGACTTGGTTCTATGGTAGGTCTTAAAGGGTTAAGTCAATAGATGATAAAGAAGGGTATGTTTTAGAGTGGGTATGGCTTGTGACTGGTCAGTTACTACAGTATGAGCAAGCATGCAGCGTCAGTTGGTTTTACAGTCAGATCCACGCCTCCCATAATGCCAGGTTTCAAAATAGCAGCATGGCAATGATCAAAACACTCTGCTTAAACTTCACAACAAGACTTTACTTGTGCCCATGACCATCTGTTATGTACTGTATATACTGTGCACACAGCAACTGTCACTAGATTTAAGCTGAAAACTTTCTTATCAGTGTGTAGAAACAATGTTAAACAAACCTAAAAACACACCACTACTGTCTAAGTGTTAAGATATTTTCACTCCTTAAAACATACTGTGTATCATACCATCAAAGCCACATATCTCTGACAAAAATTATTATTATTATGTTTGATGCCCTGCAGTGGGAAAGTTTTGGTTAACCAGTTAGCTGAATTGGACAAAATACAAAAAATACCTCCCTTCTGAGTAGAATTTGGCTTAATTTAACAAGACCCAATTCATTAAAACATTAAACATGACTGAAAGATGTTTATCTCTCTATCTTTCCTATCTTCTCTAGATAAAGGCTCTTTCTTTTTAGAGACACAGGCTGGAAGCCAGATGCTGCACAGATGACCTTTATAAGTTAATCTCCATTGCAACTCCAAGCTTTTGGCAGTACTTAAAGTTCTAGACACAGAGTACAGTACCTTACTTTTTTATTTCTAAAAAAACAACATACATCATTAGTCTTGGTCTCAGCACCTGCGTTTGCTTTGGGTTTATGAGGAATGTTATCTGATATGTATTTCACAAAAATTGCAGAAATAAAACGTGCCCATTTCTTTTAAAAAAATTGACTTTTTAGATTAGTGTGAAGATAAAATTCAGGAAAATTCCACTGAAGTTCAGATTAATAGCCATGTGCAGCAGAGCAGGCGGCACAGCTTTGAGCCAGCGGCTCCTTCTGCTCATGCGGACCGGGCCAGCAGCCAATTAATGCCCTTGTTCAGGTCTTGGGCCAATTAGAGCTATTGGTCAGACTACTGGACATGCACGGCATATCGGTCAGAGGACTTAATGCTACCTGTCTTGATGTTGATATCGACAGAATATCTTTAATGTTTTTTTTTCGCTTGATATGAACAATAATAACATTATTTAGTTAATTATTATAGCGTTTGTATTGTACTGTGGAATAAGACCATACATGGTGACTACCTGAACATGAAGACATGAGAAAAGCAAACAGGCTCCATCACAGGCCCCACATGATCCAGTTGCCCAGTATTTTGGACATGATGGTCATGTTGAGCTGCCCCGGTTGGCTCACCCTGCTCAGTCCTGTTGCGGACAGGCACAGGTCGAGGCTTTTAGCCAAAAGAAGAGAGGAGAACCATCAGTCAGCAGCTTGAGCCATCAAGACCCTCTGCTCTGCAGTCGGAGCCAGACAGCGAGGTCAAGCAAGGGTCAGGTGGTCAAGACTGGGGTCAAATGTCAGCAGACTCCCTCAGTGACCAGCACACACATACAAACATGCATACTGTAATGACCGCCAACCTTGTGACCAGTGACTGTGACTGATTCTTTCTGCTGTCCAGACCTTCATTTATCACATGACTTGCACTGATTTGAATTAGCAGCCATAAAAGCCAGTTGGAAAGAGCTCCAGATATCTTAATACTGCCCTCAGCAGTGTCCCTACTATATATAGTTCTGTATATGCAATTACTTATATGAACTAAGTACATGCTTAGAGAAATCTGAACAAGATAAAAAAAAAAGATAAATAGTGATGTACCCCTACAGACAGCAGAGAGAGTCTTGTTTGATGCTAATCTCTTTCTCCCTCCTTCAGGTGGCCTTTCTCATATAACACATCACAGATTCCCGCTGCATAAAAGAGAAATCACAGAACAGTTTAACCTCTCCTGCTTCTGTGCTCACACTTTTCAGTGCGTGTGATGCCACAGCAGAATTGGCAGTAACTGCCAATTCACAAAGCTCCCACTCGATGAATTCCTCACAAATGATAACTTTCGGGCCCCCCTAGCGATAAAGTAATTTCTCCATCTCTCCTGTTGGGGGCTTGTGGGACGGCAGAGGGTTGTGATAATCTCATAAACAGTAGCTGTGTAGATATGGGCCATCTATTATGACTGGGAACAGCAGCGTAGATAGCAGCATTTATTATCTGAGACAGCAGACAATACATTCTCATTCTGTGATACTACTGCTGACAGACACAGAGTGATCCATCTTCACCGACTGAGTGGAGAGCGAGAGAGGGAGGGAGGGAAGAAAGAGGGAGCGACAAATGGGGACTGAAAGAGGTACCGAGAGAGTTAGAGGAGAATGACAGCGTGGAGACTGAGACAGTGAGGGACAAAGTCAGTGTGTATGGAAAGAGGCTGGAAGGGAGGATGAGAGTATGCAGAGCAGAAATATTATCGCTTTAGTCTCCATTACCTCCTCTTGTGTCCTCTTCACACAGGTGCTTTCAACTGGTTGACATCGCTGATGGGACACCACTTTGCTGTTGCCTGAACAAGCAGGTAGCTACAGTGGTTTTATCACCAGGTCTTTGTTTCGCTATTAGTACAAAGATTGTAGTATAAACAAATTGCCCACCCGACCAGACAGACTGCCATTAATTCCCCGTGTTTTGCTCGACTGCAGCAGCAGCAGCTGCACTTCGTGGAGTGCTCATTAAGCGCTATAGAAAATATGCACATTATTAGCACTTCATTTCTGTGATTAGAATAATGTAATTAGAGTGTGCTAAAAGAAAAAGGAACATGCAAGGCTTTTAAAAAAATAAATTTTTAAGATGAAACAGAGTTGGTGGAACCTGTGGTACAACAGCGAATATTAAAGAAAGAAAAAAAAGAAAAAAGTTCACTCTCTGTCACATCTAAGGTTTTGCTAAGGTTTTGTATATCAGGAAAATAAAGTGATCTAATTTTTACCAGGTCTTAAAATGAGGTAAAGACAACCTGAGATGGAATGACGACATGTGACATGACACAGTTTTATTATTTATTTAACAGAAACTCAGCTAAAAGGCAGAAGCAGTATGCGAGAAACTAAGTACAGCCCATCATTCAGTAGCTTATAAAACCACTTTTAGCAGCAGTAACCTGAAGTATTTCTGTATGATGTCATCAGCTCTCACTGTTGTGGAGGAATGTTGGCCCGCTCTTCTTTCCAGTGTTGCTTTGGTTCATTGAATTTATGCACAGCAGTTTCCAACGCAGCATGTCAGTCAGGTTGAGGTCTGGTCTCTGACTGGACCACTGCAACGCCTTCATTCTTTTCTTTTCAGCCATTCTTTTGTTCATTTGATGCTGTGCAGGAACATTTTCCTGTTGCGTGATTCAATTCCTATAGAACTTTAGCTGTCGGACAAATGGCCTCACATGTGACTTTTTGGTACACACAGGGGTCCAAGGTTGACTCAGTGAGTGCAAGGTGCCCAGGTCTTGTGGCTGCAAAACAAACCCCATTCTTCACCTCTCCACCACTGTGCTGGCAGCTGGTATGAGATGTTTGTGCTGATATACTATGTTTGCTGTGTATTGTAACCAATCAGCTCTAAAGGACATTGTTCCAAAAGCCTTGTGGCTTGTTCAGATGCAACTTTGCAAACCTAAGCTGTGCTGCCATGATACTTTTAGAGAGAAGAGACTGTCCTGGTAACCCTTTAGAAATTTTCTAACTGCACTCTCATGAACGTTTAACATTTGTCATAAGGCCTTTATAATCTGAGATGTAATGCTTGGGTTTTCTGCAGTTTCTCTGAGCATTGCACTATCTGACCTTGCAGTGAATTTGCTGTGATGTCCACTCCTGAGATAACTTGGCATCTTCTTTGAGTGTTTTCCTTTCTTCATGAATAATGACAAACTTGAAGTTGTTTGGAAATGGACTTAAACCCCTTCCCAGATTGATGGATAAAAACAATTGCTTCTTTAATATTATTGTTGATGTTTTTTCTTCATGGCAGTCTATTAACACACACCAGAATGATCCAGAGCTGACATGTAAAAAATAGAATTTGGGCATTTTTGGGTGGTTTGTACACATCTGGCAAAAGATGCTGGGAAGTCACTGCTCCAAGCTGTTGTATGAAGAAATAGAGAGACTGATTTAAAATTAATTCACCAATGTTTTGCTCTGTACTTTTTTTTGTAATATATCTCAAACAATTGAAATAGAAAGTGTTAATTAGTGAGATTTAAAAACTGGTGGGTGTATGGAAGACAGAGCCAGGATAGCTGATTCCCATTGGTCACAGTCCTAATGTAAGGCTAAGGTAATGCTTTCTATCATTGGCACTGATCTCCTCATCTTAGTCCCAGGAAGAATGTGAATAAGCCTCATAAAATGTCAAAGTCCTTTAACCCCTTAGCAGTCCTATTAGTCCCCTAAACCATCCAATGTCCCGTGGGCGGTACGTCCGACTGCTAACAGTTTAAAACACTTCAAGAAAATTGGTTTGCATTGAGTTAGTCTTGACACAAATGACCACTGGCAAATGATAGAGTTTTAATTTGTCTCTGCAGGTTCCTGGCATTTGTGCATGAAATGTTACGGAGGATAGGGATGTCTTGGCAGGAGACAGTGCATCTTCAAAGAGATGCAACAGAAAAAGAAAGAAATGTGTAAACACAAACCAAATATGACAAGAAGGTAATAAATAGAGAAGTTGGCAAACAGTTGTGTGAGACAAAGAGAAGATGATGGAACAAATCCAGGTGATATTTTTATTTGTGTCTCTGAGTCTTCGGTTAACGCAGATACGTGAGCAGAGGCACAAAAAGCTGACTGAAAAAGAACAGGTATAAACACAGAGAAAGCTGTAGCTGATTATCAGTGTGTAATGACAGATGAGAAGAGATGCAATTAGAATGAGCCATATGGAAGATCATATGGTCATTTTATAATTAGCAGTATTTTAAAATAGCGCAGTGACTTGCATACAACAAGACAAGAGAAAGTGCTGGTTGATTCACAAATAACTTTTTAGAATGAGTGTTTTGAATCACTTGATACATATTGCAGGAAGTGGATTTAAATAGGAAATCTCTTTCAGTCCACGATCTGGTTATAGTGATAATCATGGTTATTATTTAGTGAGTTCTTAAATAGATTCAGTGTCAAATACAGTAGTCCAACCCACCAGGAGACATCTGAGTTTTCATTTCTGTGTGCCTAACCTTGCAGGTTCAGCTCTGACATCTACTTAATCAACGTCAGTATATAAGTTTTTCCATGCTGGCCTTCTTAATTTATTGCACATATTCCATTGCCAGCTATAGCTGAGGGCATGTTTAAACTAAAAAAAACACAAGAACCTAATCTAGAGAGCTCCAGTGTTAATTATGAGTGTCCTGGGCCAAATAAATGCAGCATTAATCCAACATGTTTTTTGATAGTAGCAGGAGCTCTTAGAGAAAACCCCATAGGCGCCCAGGACCCTCTTGCTGTGAAGCAACATTTAATTTACTAAGTACGTATTTTACTTACTTTCCTAGTTATCATAAGTCTCTAAAGTGCAAAGTGAGGAAAACACCAGTGAAAAGAAAAATAATCCATTATTTATCCTATCATTTCTATGATATTTAACTGTATATGACATATTTATGGTTATTATTAGATCACAGTCAAAACAATGGCAGAGACAAAAAGGAAATAACATAATTAATTTTAATACTTTATGGCCGTAATATTTTCCTTTTAGTCATAAACGTGATTGATTAAATTAGCCTTAAAAAGAAGCTGTTAGTAGAGCAAAATTTAGCAAATGAATCACCTTTGTTTATACTAATACGTTAATCTTTTCTTAAAGGTACAGTCAATAATTTTGAAAAATCTATTTAGTAGAAAAAAAAGAATAATTTATACATACATATACATTGATTTGTGTGTAATTACATCTTCCAGCAATCTGATGCATTCTCACAAACTTAGAAGTAATCCATTAACAATACGTAGGAGCTGGTGCCGGTTTGTGGTTTGGGCCATGTTGCCCCTCTATCTTAAATACAGTGGCTGAATACAATGGACATTCCCGTTCTATTTAATCATGTTTTACACATGTGGCACACATAGTTTGAGACGAGAACCTGAAGGCATTTGCATGCTGTGGAGGTAAATTTTAATTTGAGTCAGCAGCTTCAGATTATATATAAAGGAACACACCTGTGTTTTGTCATCTGAGGAGTCCCCTTCACCAAAGAAGGGAAAATGCAAAGAAAAAAAACCAAGTAATGTAAATTACCTGTGTGGCAGGATGCACAAGAATCGTTGCGCTCAAGGATCGTCCAAGAATAAAAACAGCGGAAGTGAAAGGAACAGACTGATAACTTTATCGCGTGTATAAAATAGATATTGACAAATTTACCTGTGGGGGACATCAGAAACAGGTGATCAGTCACATTATATATTATTGCAAAACTCAGTATATTGAAAAATGTTTTAAATGTTTTGAGGTTGCAATAATATTGAATAATGATAATATGAAACTTGACTCATATTATCAAGTTCTTCCTTCCCACTGTCGCCAGTGCTTGCTCAAAGCAGATCGTGTGATTGTTGGAGTTTTTGGTCTATTATTGCAGAGTCTTAACCTTCCAATATAAAGTGCCTTGAGGTGACTGTTGTTGTGATGCCATATAAATAAAACTGAAAAGAAAAAAATGTAAATAATTCAAGTCACTGAGGCATGAAAGCTGCGATGGCATTGTGACTCCTTTCAGTGAACACTTCCCCCCCCGGATAGTTTGTATTATTCAGTCCTTCTCCTTAAACCTAAACATAATCTACTTCCAACAGTCTGGCTTCTTTGTGTTGTGGAGCTCCTGCATACTTGTGATCCTTAAAAGGTCACCGCTACACAAAACGCACTACAGAGGCGACATTTTCACATGACACTCTGCAAACACTGGGAGAAACCCTGGAGACAGACCTCACCGCCTGTGTCCCAGAATTAGAAACAGTCAAGTCTTCACTCACCTGTATCGTTCACCTTCTCGTAGCTTTCCCCGCTATATTTATGTAAATGCAATTCCTTTCACATTTCTCGGCTGTCACGTCTGTTCACAACCTTCCCAACATTGCACCTACAGAGGTTTATTTGACTGTACATCATGCTTTTGTGTTGTGAAACGAGCATTAAATCCACAGTCACGTTACATGTGGTGACAGAGTTTGGTGGCACCTCAGAGGACTAGTCTGCTGTAACAGAAAATAGGCAGGGGCACTTTTGTAAAATAAATAGATAAATAAAACAACAACAACGTGAGTAAAAAAAAAACATCATGTAATGGGTTCATTCAAAGTTCATTTGTTCATAATAGAAGTGCGTTTGTAAACCGTTTGGCCTTTGGGGGCAAATAAAGTTGATTTAGCGGTATTGACAAAACATTGCAAGATTCGAGTCGTAGTTTGCTGGAATAGTTATGTGCTGTCCTGCTGATGGAACATCAGGCGGCTACTGAAGCTCCAGCCTCAGGCGAACATTCACGCAGGGCATGTGCGAGTGTGTGCGTGAGCAGGGGTTTGTGCTGTGCACGTGCCCTTCAGGGTGGTTATGTGTATTTGTAATCAGGATAGCACATATGCGTGTGTGTGAGCGAGTGTTTGCTTCTGAGACAGATTGCTTGTGTGTGAGATGGGGTTGGAAAAAAAGCAGAAGCAATAGTGGTGTAGATGGAACAAAGGGATGAAACCCCTGATAATATTGGAAACACTCTGAGAGGTGGAGGAGGAGGAGACCAGAAGGGAGCAAGAGCAGTGAGCCTGTGTAGCCACTGAGGGGTTATCTGGCTCCTTTTGATGATTTTGAAATAAGAAACATATTCGCTCCATGTTACCGCCAGCACTGAGCGCTGTTCATACTGCACTCTTCAGAGCCATGATTAGAAGACTTTGTAAAGAGCGTTTTAACAAACAGAACAAAGTTTGTCAGTGGGGTGGTTAAACTTGAAGACCAAAATGTGGAACCATTTAGGTGTATTTGAAGTTTGAGAATCAAGTCTTGTACCAGCAGGATGGTTTATGTCGTGAGAACAGAAAACGCTGACTCCAGTCAGTGTTTGTTCCTTGTTTGGTTATAAAAAGTTGTGAGGTCATGTGGACAATCATGCAAGCTGGGATGCTTCATTATGACAAATAAAATATAATTAAAAGAATAACCGTGCAGTTTTTTCCTATTTTTTGTGTTTTGAATCTGTGTGTGTGGTCCTATGAGTTATTGGAAAAAAAACCCCTCTTCAATCTGCTGATGCACAATTTGTCAATCTTGTATCACTTTCCAGAGATTTTAGGGAGACTCTAGGACTCTCTGGTACTTCCTGAGCCACCATTGGGTGTGCAGCTCTTGCAGGCTGCAGAGCTTGCACCCAGTTATGTGCTGTCCCACATGCTCTGCTTTCTACAAGATTTAAAGTCCTTGCTGGTGTGGTTGAGGCACTAGGTGGTGAAGCAGCCTGTCAGAAGGTTCTCTGTGGCGTTTCACTTGAGGTCCACTGGGATTTGAGGCCTTAGGCTGAAGGGCTTGAGGGTTCAGTGGTGCTGTCGGGCCTTTTAATCGACAGTATTTCCGTGACTGGTTTGTATCAGGTTCATGTGGATGTGGATTCCAGGGTATTTGGAATTGTCCTCACTTTCCAACAGTGTGCTGCTTGGGTTGTTCCCAAGCAGTTATTATTTATTGGACATTAGTCTGAAGCTGTGTTTTTGCTCACTTAGTCCAGTTAAACTCTTCTGTTCTCCTGGGGAAACACCAGTCTTTTTAGAGCTTTCTATTCATTTGAGAAGAATTGCCTGCTCTGGCTGAAAACAATGCTGGGCTTAAGGACGGTTAAACGCCCAGCAAAGGTCAAGTAATAATTCTCTGCAGCTTCATTGCCCTGAAATGTACACGTAGTGATCTAAATACTGATTATAGCGGCTTTAGAGATCAAAATGTATTTCTTTGAAACTCGTCTTTATTCCCAGTTACTCTTGGAGCTACGGACAGATCTGCCTCAGTGTGACACAAATTGTTGTCTGCATAGCTTTGTAGTCATGTGATCAAGTCCTGGAACAAACAAAAACCTAAAAACATCAACCTGATGCTGCAGCGACTGCCTTTGTACTGTACATGAATGCAAGCTAAATAAGTAATGCCAGTTTCAAAGCCAGAGCTTGCATTTGCACACACTGCTGAGACTGTGTGTGGGTCTACTGGTATCATTTCACTTCCAAATTTTTGATTACTTCCTTGATTGGCTTGATCTTGCTTAAGAGGTGCACACAGTCAGGATGGACACAAACTAAAGGTAATGTGAAACAGGTCACACATCCTCTGATTTTTTGTTAAAGCTCCCACGTGAAGTCGTTTGCTGCAGAGGAAGGATGTAACACAAAACCCTGCCACTGACACTATTCCATTTCATTGTTGTATCTGGTTTCAGGCTCCTTGTTTCAAAAACATCGAAGAAATGGGGCAATCTGTAAAATAAATAAAAGTGTTACCTGGAACGTTGTCATAACTGTTTTACTTAAGATATCACTCTGTCTCTCATCCCTTCGCCCATTTTTCCTTTCCTTCCTGCCACCCCGTGTTTCCGAAATATGTATCTCTTTATCACAGGCGACATCGCAGAATAGGCCTGTCTGAAGGAGGTAATGATTTTTTTTTTTTTTGTTCTTATTTCTGCGTTGAGAGGGATCAGAGTAGTGCTGGTTATCAGGCCATTTATTACCCTGCCAGCTCGCCACTCAGCTGTCTGGGTAAATGCAATCTCTCCTGATTCACACAATTACCCCAAGATAGAGAGAGGAAGAGAAATATCTCTCACAGTAGCATTGTGGGTCAGAAGGAGTTTAGGGAAATACACAGAAAGGCTACCCGAGTGCTTTTTCAACCGAGCAAGCAGTCTGTGTCTGAACACGAGTTGTTTGTTTGGAGAATACGTGTACTGTTTGTCTCCTACAACGGAAATAAATGTCATGGCATTCATCTCCACTCTGCTGAGTGTGAAATCTTCTGTTATCACTTCATTACATACACAATCCAACTGCATTAAACAGTTTTACGAGAGCTCATTGATCCTATATAGTTTTCCAGATTTATTTATGAAATGAAGCTTCTTGTTAGCTTTGGAGAGCTGGCGAGACCAAAAGACTGAAGAAGAATTGATTTATACATTTGGACGCAATCACAGTTTCTGTCATGAGAAGAACAAAAATATTAATTTGTATGAAAACTGATTGAATGTCGATGCCGATGCACTTTTGCTTTTTAAATCAATAAAGTGGTATGATGTTATATAGACTGAATATATAATGGCTTTCTACTTTATTGCTCCACTATTTCTCTAGTTTCCTCACATATGCACTTGTCAGATTGTTAGGTTTTCAATCAGCCAGTGACATGGCAGCAAGTCAGTGCATTTATGCACTGTAGGCATGGTCCAGATGACCTGCTGAAGGTCAAACTGAGCATCGGAATGGGGAAGAAAAGTGATTAAGGTTAATCTAAATGTGGCACATTTGTTGGTGACTGACAGGCTGATGCAACCCGTTACCGATAGCGTGTCCATTTCACGCTTTGCCTCTCCAAAACATGAACAGGACACGCATGCAGAAGCTGCAGTAACAGAGGGAGATATTTTATTTCAAAATTAGATTATTTTCATGTATGTTACAGTCTCCAGATCTCAACCAATATAGGACCTTTGGGTTGTGGTGGAACAGCAGATTCATATCAAGGATGCGCAGCTGACAAATAAGCATCAGCTTTGTGATGTTATCGTGTCAATATAGACCAGACCCTCTGAGGAATGTTTCCAGCACCTTGTTGAATCTGTGACATGAAGAATTAAAGCAGTTCAGAAAGCAACAGTGGTAGAAAGCTGTACCTAACAAAGTGGCCAGTAAATGTATATTAATCTACACAGTGGAAGTAACGTGTTTTGCTTAAGAACACCTCGACATATGATTTCACTACCAACCCTGAATATTAATGGACAAAGTCCTGAACCACAAAATACAATGACTGATTTATTGTTGTTGTCTATTTGGTTTATATTTTTCAACCATAGCATTGATCCTCTTTCTCGTATAGTAATAATGTGATATTTTATGGAGATAACATGTACGCTCAAATTCTCGGCACGAGTTAGATAGCAAAATCAATACCCCTAATGCGTTCATACGTTCAGTATTAACTTAGAGTCAGCAGACAGCTAGAATTATTTAACACATAGACTTAAAGGGGAAACAACTCTGTCGAAATGTAATAAAATCTGCCTACCAGCACCTCTATAGATGATTAGTGAACATATTATATTTGGTTTCCTTCAGAAACCCAGAGTGTAATAGGTTGTGATTTTTCAGGGGCTATGTGAGGTAAATCTGGCAACCTAACAGTGACACAGGCAAGTGGAGCCTCTAAGGCGGTAATCCTGCATGCAACCTGTGCTACAGCTTGTAGCTTTTACACTATTATTTGGATTCAAATGACACAAACAGGACATAAATTGTTAATTACTGAGCTGCTGAAAGGCAGATGTCAGTACTTTGCAACGAGCAAGGATAACTGTTTTATCCTGTTTGAAGTCACTGACAGAGTCACTCTTGGCATGAAAAGTGTTTAATAAATATAGAATGATCCCTTTTATTGGAATCAACTGATCATAGTTATGTATAGTGAATTAGAGTGATACTGTCTGATATTTAACCCACCCTGTTCAACCCACAGATATGATCTCTTTATCTTTTCAAGCTGAGATGAATCATAAATCAAATTAAATCATCTCAACCATAAAAAAAAATGTCTCTCCTCTCCTTTCCTCTCCTCTCCGCTCCTCTCCTCTCCTCTCCTCTCCTCTCCTCTCCTCTCCTCTCCTCTCCTCTGTTTTGGGACACTCTATCCTGTGCTAATGTACACTGCATTCTGTTTCACCAGTACAGTGGGAGTCATCAAAAACTGCAAAGAAACAGGCCACATTTCTCCCCTAGCCCAGCACTTTTGCGTGTCTGCAAGTGTGCATGTGTGTATGTATGTGTGTGTGTATGTGTGTGCCTGATGAGAAGAACTGCTCAGCAATATTTAGCGTTACTGCGACAGAACAGCTTTAGGACAGAACAGAGACTCACCTTCAGGAAAGACGAAATAAGAGGCAAAAAGAGACAGAGAGTGGGAAAGAGGCAGAAATGTGATTTTTGACACTTGAAATATTTTGTTTTAAGTTTTAAGTGAGGAAAAAAAACCCCCACCCAAACCACATGATAACAATAAAATTATAACACAAATAATAAGTTAAATGTAATGCTGATACACTAAGTGATACTGAAAGATGCTTAAATACTGCAGATGTGTAGTCACACAGGGGTGAGATATGATAATGAGAGATACATCTGAAAAAATTAGGTCTGTTTATACAATGATGAAAAACAAGTGGACCTGCACATGCTGCCTGCCTGTCGCATGGCTGCCTGTACACCCACCTACATCCACCTACACACATCCTCACTCAAAATGTACACAGAGCAGATGGGCAGCGTCTCTGTGTTTGGTGTACAACACAGGTGTCGTCCTTTGACGTGGCACCGCGGCAATTAAAATGCACCGGACATCTATCACGACTAACCTCAGGCCTGACACACACACACACGCACACACACACACACACACACACACACACACACACACACACACAGACGCGCGCGCGCACACACACACACACACACATTAAGCCAGTTTTTTTTTCTTTGCTCAAGATTCAAATTAAAGAATTTGCTTTAACAGGGTTTACAGTGTGCACACACACAGAAAAACAGGGGAAGATGGAAGAAAATGTTACCTTAACAGTGGATGGATAACTCTTTACGTAACGACAATACTGCCTCATTTTCTATTTTTAGTTTAAAACAAAAATATATAGAAGGTCTTTTTCTCTGGCACTATGAATCATTATCAGTCTCATAATGTAAAACAAACATCATGACATGATTACAACAGGAGTGAGTGCACCCCTGAGCAAGATTTTTTACATGTTACGTGATTCAAAGTCGTATCGGCTCCAAATACCTGTCTAATTTCAAAATTGAAGAGCACGGTTTTCCTTTAAAGTAAAAAATATTTCATTCTCTTTAAAAAATGCTTTAGGAAAACTATATTGTTAAACAAGTGGAAACCCAACGCAGTGAAACTAATTACACCTGTGATTAAAAAAACATCAGTGAAACAAAAAGGAGATGATGGTGTCTGTATCTCTGAACTGTGCTACTTCATCGAAGAGAATTAGCAGAGGAATTGAAAACTCCAACCGCAAGACTTCACAAAAATGGAAAAAGGATACAAGAAGATCAATGAGCCTCTAAAACCCCTCCCCAAAAATCAGTGGTGCTCAGCTCTAGCAACAATCAAGAGGTATACAAGTAGCTATAGCGCCAGTGGCTGTCCATGGACTACTGCACAGTCCGGCTCTTTGCACAACCGTTATCAGTGGAAGTCAGAGTCTCTGTGACAGCTCGGACAGTGTGAAGGACATTGCATAATGTCAGCCTCTGTGGATGCTGGTGGAGAAAAATACCTAAAACAAATGCTTTGGGTGCTCTTTGACAGAAACTACAAGGTTAAACTTTACTAAAACAGTAATGCAGTCACAGGAAGGAGGCAAGGGAGCTCCCCTTAAATTATGAGGAGTGTAATCACTTCTATTTCTACTGCAATAATAAATAAGACACACGAAGGTACACGTTTTACACCATTCAAACATTTCAAACAGTAAGTACACACACATATATATATTCCTCACAAATTAAAAACCTCCCTAAAAATAAAGTATGGCGCTGTTAGCGAAGTGTGAGGATGACAGCAGACAGAGAACACCCAGAGCTTTCCACTTTTGGCTACAGTTCACACTCATGTACTTTGCAGGGAAATATCTTTAGAAATTACTCTCACGTCCTGGGTCTGATACAGACACAATGAGTGACGCCTAGCATGCTTTGGCATTTGAATTAAGAGTAAAACTAATTTTCAATATGCTGAATGTCAACTAATACTTAATCTAAACACATGAAGCACTTTAAACCTTTATGCATGAGTCTGAAGTGTGCCTGTGTGTACTAAGACCTGTTTCAGTGCATCGGATGTGTGTGTGTGTGTCTTATTAGGCCATATGTGTTTGTCAGCGTGTGTATGTGTGTGGACCCACATATCCACTAGTGATGATGAAACACATTGTTAATGTTGTGGGTTATTTTAGTCCACTGACAGTTGTTGTAGAGGGTGTTGTGTGTTGTGTGTTCATGTGTGAGGCCAGTTGTGTGTGTATGTGTGTGTGTGTGAGTTGGTGTGTTTAATTGGACCTCCCTGAGCCAGTCTCCAGGTGACGGAACTCATCTGCTCTTTCCCTGATTAAGGACAACAGACGGACACACACACACACACAAACACACACACACACACACACACACACACA